>NC_045958.1:51468152-51768152 GCF_010909765.2 Amblyraja radiata | reverse complement strand
ACAAATTGTTGGTGATATGTATTTCCTGGAACTTGAAGCTTTCAATCATCTGAACTTTGGCACCATCACTATACTATGTGTGTACTGATTAGCTTTGTGAAGTCAATCACAATCTCCTTTGTCTTGCTGACATTGAGGGCGAGGTTGTTGTCTTGGCACCAGGTTACAAGGTTCTCAATCCTTCCTGTACACCATCTCATTATTATTTGATATCCGGAAAATGAGACCACAAGTTTCAGGAAAAATTACCATGTTAAAGAGACAGGCACTTAAATAGGCAAGGCATAGAGGGATATGGACATAATGCAGACAAATGGGATTTGTGCAGAAGGGAAAACAGGTCGCCTTATCTATGGTGATTTGAAGGGCCTGTTTCTGTGCTGTACGACTCTGAGAATCTTTCTGTTTTTTTAAATTTTCCTATTAAAGATCCAATGGCAATATGGTTAAGAACAGCAAGAGAATTGTTCTTATTGTCTTCATCTATATTTATTCTTTCATCAACATAACTAAAACAAATGTTCTACCTATTATCATATTACAGTGTGATTTGTGCAAAATGGCTGCCAAAGGTCTCACATTACAGAGTTGTTTACACTTGAAAAATATTTGTTGGCTGTGCAGATCTTTGAGACATCCTGTGATTGCAAAAATGTTGAAAAGGGGATGTTTGGGTACAAAGCTCAATGCTTTTGCGGTTGAGGATAGTTGATGCAAAAGAAGAAAAGTTTCCTCCTGAACAACTATGAACTGGCAACATTTCCCATCTCTCTGCCAGTTTGAAGGTTTTAATAAATAATAATTTAACTCTTCTCTCTGCAGATGCTGAAAGAGTTCCAAGAAAAAAGTTTATTTCTGCACTAATTCTTTCTCTGCTGTTATGATTTCCAGCAAGCTTTACTGTAGAAATGGACTTGGCCGAATTCAACTTAAGCATGTACTAACTCTAAGTTCTTTAAGGATAATCTCCAAGGATTCTGTTTGAAAGCTAGATTTGTAATTGTACGATGTGTCGACCTTGGTACTGGATGCTTCAGTTGTAGTCGACTGTTCAAGCCAACAAAAACAAGCCCCAGATATACTTTTGCACAGCCCAACATTTATGTTTACGGTGCACAGCAGGTTGATCAAAAACTGAAAAGATCAGTAATTTTTTACATTCGTCATGAATGTCCGCATGTTGCTAGGAAATTGAGGGAGCTTAGATTGGATTGTGTTGCCCTATGTATGTAATGGCAACTTTTGCATTTCCATATGTATGGTGCAAACCATATGGAATAACTGTAAAATTCTCAGATGCGTGACTCATGACCTATATGGCAAAAATAGATTTTTGAATTGCTACTTAATGTAACAATAGCATTTAAAAAACTTCTAATGAATTGTTAAAATAGATAGGTTATGTGGAGCCTCAGGAGTTGGGCGAGATCCTCAATCAATATTTCTCCTGTTATTACTGAGGAGTGATTTTATAGAGGTGTATACAATTATGAGGGGATAAGATAGGGTAAGTACACAGTGTTTTTCCAAGGGTAGTGGAATCAAGAACCAGAGAAGATAGGTTTAAGGAGAGAGGGGAAAAAATGAACCTGGGGGGCAACATTTTCACACGAAGGATGGTGGGTATATGGAATGAGCTGTTACAGGAGGTGGTGAGGTGGTACTATTACAACATTTAAACGTTATTTGGACAAATACATAGGTCGGAAATGTTTAGAGTGATATGGGACAAGCGGCGGCTGCGGGAGCTTCGATCGCCCCGACAGATGGTTCAGCTGCCCCGACCGCAGGAGAATAAAGAGAAATAAGATTAGACTTTTTTGCCTTCCATCACAATGAGGAATGTGGGAAATCCGCTGTGGTGGATGTTAATGTTAACTTTTATGTAGTTGTGTGTCTTGTTGCTTTATTTTTTGTATGTCTGTATGGTAACTCGCATATCACTGTACCTTAATAAAAGACCTTTGAAACCTTTGAAACCGTGGAATATTTGACAATTACGTCAGTTCTGGGTAAATCAGATGAAGTGGCTCATTGTCAAAGACTTTAAGCTATTTTTAAGGGCAGACTTTGTGACTACCCAGCTAGATTTCATCACGATGATAAAGACTCTTTCATGGATGCAACCAGCAGTTCGAGTATTGGAAGAACAAGTACATACTGTACATTATAGATACAAAATGCTGGAGTAACTCAGCGGGACAGGCAGCATCTCTGGAGAGAAGGAATGGGTGACTTTTCGGGTCAAGACCCTTCCGCAGACTGATGTCAGGGAACAGGCAGATACATAGATAAGGAAGTGTAAGGTGTGGAAATAGGACAATGGGGATGACCTGCATTGCATTAATGTCTCTGTTTAACAATCCAATTCTAATGCCTTTTCTAATGCCTTGGCTACTGTGATGATCATAAGGTCATAAGGAATAGGATTAGAATTAGGCCATTCAGCCCATCAAGACTACTCCGCCATTCAATCATGGCGGGTCTATCTCTCCCTCCTAACCCCATTCTCCTGCCTTCTCCTCATAACCTCTGATGCTTGTACTAATCAAGAATCAAGATGGACTGTAACCAGTTTTGATAATTTGGCTCAGGGATCTCCAGCCAAGAATGAAATTTGTATTATTGGCGGCGCAACTCACCCGTTGCAGCGGCCCCTGCAGCCTGTCTGTCTTTTTTTAATTTTTTGTCTAGTTACTGGTTTTAAATGTGTATATGTGGGGAGCGAGGGGGGGGAGGGGGAAACTGTTTAAAATCTCTTCCCTGTCCGGGAGACCCGACCTTTTCCCTGTCGGGTCTCTGTTGTCGTTGGGGCCTAGCACCGTGGAGCGGCCTCCAACCTGAACGACCCGGGGGCTCGGGAAACTGCGGAGCTGCGGACTACTCACCATCGTGGGGCTGGCCAGCCTCGGAGCGTGGGGAGCGGTGGTGACTTGCTGCTGCGACTCGACTCCTGGGGCTCGGAGGCTCCAGCAACGCAGCCGCAGGTCCGGTAGACTGGGACATCGGGAGCTCACGGGTCCGGGTGGAGAGACCGCTTCCCGGAGCTCCCGCAATGCGACTTCTGCAGCCCGTGTCGCGGGGTTGGAACGACCCGGAGCGGGGCCGTACATCACCTGGCGCGGCTTCATGGCCGCCGGGGGCTCCAACATTGTGACTTTTAGACCGGGAGCGGGGCCGTAAATCGCCCGGCACGGCTTAAAATGGCCGTGGGACTTATGATCGCCCGCCTGGGGCTTGGACATCGGGAGAGAAATGGAGAACAGGGGAGAGAAAATACTTTGCCTTCCATCACAGTGGGTTCACTGTGATGGATGTTTGTGTAAATTAAATTGTGTGTATGTCTGTAGGACATTGTCTTTGTTTGTATGGCTGTGGAAACGGAATTTCGTTTGAGCCTCACTGAGGCTCAAATGACAATAAATATTGTATTGTATTGTATTGTATTATGCACCCTGAGATTGTACAGTGTACATCTTTTAAGACTTACATCGTAAATGATAGAACCCTGTAGTGTGTTGCAGAACTGAGTGATCTGGAAGTACAGTTGTATGGTTTCCTGAAAGTTGCGCATCAGGTGGACAGTGCGGTTGAAGGCAATAGGCACACTTGCCTTCCTTGGGTGTACATAACTTTTTATATAGTTGGTTATATTGAGGAAGATTTGTCTTCAGTGGGCAGAACCTATGTTTGTATGGTGTTCAAAGATATTTAAAGACATTTTCAAGCACAAATTTCAATAGCTATGCTGAGGAAAAATATCCATTCAGTATCATCAGTGTGAAACAGAAGCAGGAATCTAATTTTATGCTTCCACTCTTCACTCTGGTCCTCTCTTTTCTGACTTACAAAGTAAATGGTAGAGCTCTGTGGAGTGTTGCAGAACTGTACGATCTGGAAGTACAGTTGCATGGTTCCCTGAAAGTTGCGCGTCAGGTGGAGAATGCGGTT
This sequence comes from Amblyraja radiata, assembly GCF_010909765.2. Lineage (NCBI taxonomy): Eukaryota > Metazoa > Chordata > Chondrichthyes > Rajiformes > Rajidae > Amblyraja > Amblyraja radiata. The sequence continues at coordinate 51,764,201 of NC_045958.1, read as the reverse complement.
GAAGGTATTTGGTACAACTTGGCTTCCTTGGGAAGTGTACTGACAACAAAAGTTGTGATATCATGATGTAGTTGTGCAAGTTGTCAGTGAGACTGCACAGAGTACTGGGTGCAGTTCTGGTCACCCATCTGCAGGAAAAATGGCATTAAGATGGAAAGCGTACAGAAGAGATTGACTAGGGTGTTATGTGGAATTGTGGACTTACGTTATAGGAAGAGATTGGAGGGGCTGGGACATTTGTTTTTAGAGCATATGAGGCTGAGGAGTGACCTTATTGAAATTTACAATATCATAAGGGGCATTGATAATTTGAATGCTCGGTCTTTTTCTCAGAGAAGAGGATTGTATAACTAGACTTATGGTGATTGGGGAGAGGTTTAAGTGAAACATCTGGGGGAAGTTTTCCACTTAGAGAGTAGTCTGTATCAGGAATAAGCTACCAGGGGAAGCTATAAGAAGCAGGTACAATTATTATTTTTTAAATATATTTGGACAGATATATGGATAGGAAGGGTTTACATGGCTATGGGCCAAATGCAAGCAATTGGGACTAGCTCCACATGTCAACATGGTCAGCATGGGCTGAAGGGCCTGTTTCTGAGCTGTACAGCTCTGTGATTCTATCATCATAAGCTAATTAGTCGGGAGGGCAACTCATTGCTCACTTTCAAACTACTAGCTGTTTTACAGTTATTGTCTAGGAATTTGAAAACTTACTGCGGAAATGAAGTTTCAAACCTGTGAATTGTGACTAATTTATTTCCAGGTTTACTCCAAACCCAATGCCACCCATAAGACCTTTAGTATAATGGAATTATTAAGAGTCAGCAAAAAATAATACCTTACCTTATATAGTCCGTGCAGATCTTGAGTATATTTATTATGTATTTTGAACTTGATCATCTTTTGTTTTCCTGCAGATGATGCTCAGTAGGAATACAGATAGAATGAGTTGACTCAAGATTCAACCTCAGTCATGAGTGCTCAATTTATTAGATAGCAGATTTGTTGCTTCTGAAAAATATTCAGTTGTCTCCATTAAATAGTATATTCAGCACTGCTAAGCAAGGATAAAGCATCTGTGTAGTTAAAACGTTGATGGTGGTAAGAAGTTACAAAAATAATATTACAAGATTATATTGAATAAATTACAAGATTATGCTGTGTGCCTTGCATGTATTGATCAAGGATCTGTTAATACAAGTACATTATAATGCCCATCCATTAGGTTTCCTGGCATTGATATGTTATTTCAGAATATTTCCACTACAGGAATGTAATCAATTAAATGTAATGCGCCCAATTAATGCATCCTGATTATCTGCTTATCATCTTCCTGTTTACTCATCTAACCTGAGCAATATAGATTTTACTTCGGAGTCACGTGAGTGACTACGTGAAGAAGCCCGCCAGGACGCATGCGTTTCATATCACTTTCACGCTTGCGAAACGACAGGCGGGGTGGAACGTTCCCCCGCAGCGGTAAGTTTGAAACCGCGACCTGCAGGTAAGTGATTTACTCTGCGGTAGTTTTTGTCCCCGCGCTGTTTTTACACAGGGGGTGAAGCTGGACAAAATAGTGTCCATAAGTGCTGCGAGTAAAGCTGGCTGGGGAGGACCGCGAAGTTGCGGGAGCCAGCAGCAGCTGAAGGCACAAGCCCCGTAAGGGATCAGCTGTGCCGACTTTTTGTCCCGCGCCGGCCAGAACACCACGGCCGGGCGGGAGACTATTCAGAATGGGGCCGTCGACTATTGACAAGTCGAAAACGGAGGAGGCGGGGTGGAACGACGTTCCCCCGTAGCAACAATTTAAACCAGGACCTGCAGGTAAGAGCTGCGGTCTTTTTGTGTTTTCCCATGCTGATTATAGGTGGAGAAACCAACGGGCTGCGACAAAGCTGGTGAGGGAGAACCGCGGAGCAGCGGGCAGCCAGCAGCAGCCAGCGGCACTCGGATCACCGATAGTGGGATCAGCTGTGCCCGATGTCGCCTCCGCACCGGCCAGATCCACGCGGCCGGGCGGTAAGGCTAGACACAAAACAAACAAGGTCGTGGACTCAGAGGAGTCCGACTTTGAACAACCGCAGGCGGCCAGCGACCGAGAGCGCTGGAGCCGGATGGAGCGGTGTGTGGAGCATTTGCTCCAACGTGACAGACTCCGGGAGATGGAGTCGGGTCACTGTGGGCCCTATGATAAGCCCACAGCAGTACCTCTTGAAGGGCTGCACAGTGCTTCTACCTCATCAGAGGGGAGCACTGCGGGTCAGTTCTGGGCTGACCTGGAAGAGGGGTCCGCAGAAGGAAAGACAAGTGTGCAAGGGGTGCAGGGACTGTGCAAACCTGGGACCACAAAACCACCAATACTATTGTTTGGAGGCAACCTATCGAAGCAAGTCAAGGAGCTCGATGAGGAAACAAAAACCCTGGGACTAATAAAAGGAACTCCAACAAAAACCCACTACAGACAAAGACAGCACCCCTATGCACCCACCAGCAGAACTGGTGAAAGCTCGAAGGCCCGGTACTCAAAACATGAGTCTTTTTAGGCCATGGCCCAGGCCAGCCTTCTTGGAAGATGCGGGGACCTCCAACGCCAACCAAACCGAAAATCCAGACACCAGCGCAACAACAGCAGCGAAGAACCTACAAAAAAGAAGTAAACCTGCCACTGGTAACTATGGAGGTAGGTGGGTCTGGTTCCCTACAAAATACAGGGAGCATGGAGGTTGGGGGGAGATTACACTCTTTTCTGAATGCATGGAGCATGTTAACAACCGATACTTACATCTTAAGCAGTATCCAGGGATATACAATAGAGTTTATACACAAGTACAGCCCTCCAGTTCAACATATACCGAACCGAATGTTCGTGCTTTCTGATAAAGAAAAATCAAAAGCGCAGCTGAACTGGAGCGGCTTTACGTAAAAGGTGTAATTGAGAAAACTCAACACGAACCATTAGAATTCGTTTACCAAAAACAAAAAAGATGGTGATTGTCGCATCATCATAGATCTGACAAAATTGAATACATTTGTACAATATATTCACTTCAAAATGGAAACCTTTGTTACTGCTAAACAATTAATTTCCAAAGGTTACTTCATGGCCAGCATCGATTTAAAAGATGCTTACTATTCAGTGCCTATACGAGGTGACCACAGATGTTACTTAAAATTCAACTGGATGGGCAACACTGGCAGTATAAAGCACTGCCAAATGGTTTATCATCAGCCCCCAGGCTGTTCACAAAAATTTTGAAACCAGCCCTAGCGTTTCTACGGAAACGTAAACACATGGTCATGGCATATTTAGATGACATACTCATTGTGGGCAAAACTTTGGAATTGGCCAAACAAACTGTAACTGCCACAAAACAGTTATTTGAAAAACTGGGATTTATTATCCATCCAGTTAAATCTAAACTAACGCCTTCCACTACTATGGACTATTTGGGGTTCACCATTGACTCAGTTCACATGTCGGTGACTCTGCCTAAGGGAAAGGCTAGAGATTTAATAGAGGCTTGCAATAACCTAATTGACAACAGCAAACCATCCATCAGATTGGTAGCAAAAGTAATTGGCAAAATGGTGGCTGCCTTTCCAGCCACACAATTTGGACCTCTACATTACCAAAACTTACAGAGAGCAAAAATACAAGCACTCAAAATTAATGCAGGTCACTTTGACAGACCTATGAAACTACCAATCAAAGCTAAAATGGAACTAAAATAGTGGATAGATCTGGCTTTGTTCCAATCCAATCATTGTCAGTAACCCTTCCATGGTACTACAAACTGATGCCAGTGCACTTGGGTGGGGAGCCACCAATACCATCACCAGCTGTGGAGGTAGATGGACTGCTCAGGAGGCATCATTATTACTCACACTGGGCATAAACTACCTGGAAATTTTGGGTGCATTCCATGGCCTAAAGTCATATTGTACTGGGTCATATCACCAACATGTTAGACTACAGATAGACAATACCACCGTGGTAGCATACATTAACCACATGGGTGGAAACAAATCGACATCATGTGACAATCTGGCTAATACAATTTGGCAATGGTGTATCCAGAGAGATATTTGGATATCAGCCACTTACCTACCAGGAAGACTAAATTTAGTGGCAGACACCAGGTCACGCAAATTTAATGAAAACACCGAATGGATGTTGAATAAAAAAGTATTTGCTGATATTACAGCAAAATATGGAACACCAGATATCGATCTATTCGCATCCAGACTTAACCACCAGTTATCAAATTATGTTTCATGGGAACCAGACCCTGGGGCAGCGGCGACAGATGCATTTTCGCTGCATTGGGGGGAAATTGTTTATTTACGCATTCCCTCCTTTCTGCCTCATCAGTCGGGTATTAAGGAAAATACAACAAGACTCTGCGTCTGGTATTTTGGTAGTACCCGATTGGCCTACTCAACCATGGTTCCCAGTGGTATTAAACATGGTATTAGAACCATGTATCACCATCCCACATAGACCAGATTTATTGCTATATCCCGTAACAAGGGATAGCCACCCATGCCATAAACATTTGAACTTATTAATTTGTAGAGTTTAAAAACACCTCTACTACAACTGGGACTGACGGACCGAACAATGAACATGATCTCGGCGGCCCAAAGACAGTCAACCAAAAAACAGTATCTGGTCTATATCAGGAAGTGGGAGATGTACTGCCATAAAAACAACATCACCTACAGAGACATGAACATCCCGTCTGTTCTGGAATATCTGGCAGGCCTCCACTATGATGAGGGGCTCAGTTACAGTGCCATCAACTGCGCCAGAAGTGCCCTATCGACTTACCTATGGCAGGGGACAGAGCGTTACTCTGTTGGGACTCACCCACTGGTAACAAAACTTATGAGGGGAATTTTTAATACTAATCCCCCAAGAACCAGGTACTCCCAATTATGGGATGTAAGTATTGTCCTGAAGATGCTCAGGAATTGGTCTCCAGCAACAGCTCTGTCCCTACACAGACTGACATTAAAAACAGTCATGCTAATGGTAGGTATGTTGCAAAGCCTACCTGAAGCGTCGCTGAAAATCTGTCGCTGCGGGTGTGCGCGATTTTGGCGCCGTTTAGAGGGGGGCGGGTTTAAAACGCGATTTTCTCTAGGCTGTTCAAATCGAAGATGTTCAGCCTAGATAATTATTAACGAAAAATCGCTGGAAGACCCCGCCGCAAAAGCTATTATTAGTTTTAAAGGCCTTGTATAATAGTTATAATAGTTTAAAAATCAATCTCTAAGCCCGCGACCACCGGCAGCTGTCAGGGTCTCATAGAGCAAACAATTGAAGGTAGGCTGCTTATTTTTACATTAAAAAGGGCTTCTTAAGATCCCTTTATACAAAGTTTAATATTGCGAGTAGCTCATTTTGGGCCCATTATATCCCGCAGTATTTTTCTGGGCATTTGGTGGCACAAATCTACCGCAATGTGAACATTCTAAACCAGTGCGTTCACAGGAACCCACTAGAAAGCTGATTTAAAATGAACTTTAATTTGCAGCAATTGAACACTAAATTCCTTCCATTTGGCCAATAAATTAATGTAAATGAGATTTTAAAATCATGTTTTATTGTGAATTATTTATGAATATTATTTGGACACTTAGGCTATTTAAAAATGTTAATCATTTATTAAGAAATGGATAGATGTTTAGATCTAGTAATTGAAGTTTGAAATTAGCTACACTTGGGTAACTAACTAATTATATGCTTTAATTTCAGGTCATCCAAGTAAGATTATTTTATATTTGTTTCAGAATGGTTCAATCTACGATAACTGAAAATTTCATTCAGTTCTCTTAATTTTTAAGAAGGTTATGGGCTTTTGACTGCACACGATCACAGCTTTTTTGTTATGTCCATAGAAAATCAATAGGGAACAAGATGCTAATTTCCGAGTATGAAAATGGCCATAACCTTTTTAATACTTGAGATATGAAAGTGAATTAGGTGTCAAATTAAACTTCTTTTTATGCTTTATCTGATGGGATAAATTACAGACTTGATTTTTTAAATCTCAAAATTTTGTAACATTGCTACTAATGGCATTGGTCACGGCACAGAGGGTACAGTCACTGCATAAACTAAAACTGGACAACATGACTTCCTCAACAGAAAATATTACGTTTCATATCTATGAGTTAGTAAAGCAGAACAGACAGGGATCAGCAGGCCTCATTATACAATTTAGGTCATACCCAACAGATGACCGTCTCTGTATAGTAAGACATCTGTCGTTATACATGGAGACAACGAAAATCCTAAGAGGCAATGAGAAGGCACTTTTGGTCAGCCACAAGCAACCACACAAAAGAGTGACGGTCCAGACCATCTCAAGATGGCTGAAACAGGTGCTAACACAGGCTGGGGGTGGATACTAATACTTTAAAATCTCATTCCACCAGGGCTGCAGCTACATACACAGTTGGATGTACCAATGGACCAAATCCTCAAGGCAGCAGGATGGTCTGGGGAAAAAAAACCATTCCAATTATTTTACAACAAACCAGTAATGAAACCTGGAACGTTTGCAGAAACAATTTTAAGTTCTGTAAATTAATTTAAACCCATTAAAAGGGGTTATAATTTTGTGTTAACAAATTTTATGATTTCAATGTCGAATTCATGTCCAAATTATGTTAACACAATTCCTCCTACAGTCATCAAGGCAGACGTGATGCATGGACTCGTTTCCACAGCATGAAATCACAGAGCTTTAAAATCTTCACGTAATCACTCACGTGACTCCGAAGTAAAATAGTAAGATTAAACGAGAACTTACCAGTTTGAAGTTTGATCTGTATTTTATGAGGAGTTACGGTGAGGGATTACGTGCCCTCTGCTCCCACCCTTGATCATATACTTAACTGGTATCTCTTCTCTAATCTTACTATGTTTAGTCATTACAGTTATCTGTGATTTCACACCGCTGCTTTGAAGAATGACACGCATGCGTCCTGGCGGGCTTCTTCACGTAATCCCTCATCGTAACTCCTCATAAAATACAGATCAAACTTCAAACTGGTAAATTCTCGTTTAATCTTACTATTTGTATTCCCTTTCCCCTCATGTGATCATCTATCTTAATCTGATCCACATCTATGCATCTATGTGGTACTCTTCTCTAGTTTAGTTTAGAGATACAGCACGGAAACAGGCCCTTCAGCCCACCGAGTCCACGCCGACCATAATCTCCGCACTTAACACTATCTGACACACACTAGGGACAATTTTACAATTTAACCATGCCAATTAACTGACAAACTTGCACTTACACCATCCTACACACACTAGGGACAAATTACATTTTATCAAGCCACTTAACCTACAAATCTTTATGTCTTTGGAGTGTGGGAGGAAACCAGAGCGCCCAGAGCAGCAAAACCCATGCGGTCACAGGGAGAATGTACAAACTGCATACAGACAGCGCCTGTAGTCAGGATCGAACTCGGGTCTCTGGCACTGTAAGGCAGCAACTGTACCGCTCTGCCACCATGCCTCCCCTCAAGTTTGGTGTCCTCTACAAAGATTGGAATTGTACATCTCTCGAATAATGATTTTTTCAAATGGTACATGTAAACAATTTAACAAGCCCTGACACGCAGTTGTTGACATCTACAGAGGGGCAATAGCGTATACCTTAGAGCAGATGGAATTTTTTGCTCAGGTTTGCTTGGGGAACTGTAGGGCCCTTTTCTTGGCACCTACTGATTCCTTATCTCTGAACTCTCTCAAATTGCACTGTACATATTTTCTATAATGAAGCAACCAGAATTGCACACAATACTCCAAGTGGTTTATAAAGTTGCGACATAACATCCTATAGTGAAAGGGTTACATTTAAACATAGCATTATGTAATGATTCCTTGGAACCTCGTAGCGTGACTAGTTTGTTCTTCAGATACGATGGCTGCATGATTAATGAAAACATGATTAAGTTGTCTGTGTAAGGCCAACTGTTGGGCGTAAGCTATGCTTACTGCATGGCAGGCAGTGTGGAATGCAGGATGTAGAAGGAGAACTGTTGTGAGCAGTGGATTGACTATCGGTACCTGAAATCCAAGTTAGGTCTGAACTGGGAAGTTTGGAACCAGAGTTGGAAGCCATGAGGCTCAAGATGGCTGCGCAGGCAAGTGGTGAGAAAATATATGTGGCTGCAGTATGCTATCCTGGCAAGTAATACCGGAGGGGGAGGGAGAGGTTTAGATGGCAGATTGTTGGACAAAGGCCACAGATGAAAAGACAGAAGGTGTGAGACATACATAGAAACATGGAAACATAGAAAATAGGTGCAGGAGTAGGCCATTCGGCCCTTCAAGCCAGCACCGTCATTCAAAATGATCATGGCTGATCATCCAAAATCAGTACCCCGTTCCGGCTTTTTCCCCATATCCCTTGATTCCCTTAGCCCTAGGAGCTGAATCTAACTATCTCTTGAAAACATCCAGTGAATTGGCTTCCACTACCTTCTGTGGCAGAGAATTCCACAGATTCACAACTCTCTGGGTGAAAAAGTTTTTCCTCATCTCAGTCCTAAATGGTCTACCATTTAGTCTATGGCCATAGGCAAAAGTATTGAAAAGTTGTGAATTGTATAGCTAGGGGAAGGAATATCTAGGTTTAAGTGGAGGGGGGTGGGAGAAATCCAAGGCAAGCACCTTGCCCTGGGTCACAGTAAAAATGTGCACATCATAATAAGGCTATAGAAAATCAGAATGAGTTCATGCAGGGAACAAATATCATTTCAAACACCAATAGTGGTCAGACACATGAAGATTCCTTTCCTAAATGTCCTTGTTTCATTTATATTCTGAAATACCAACGTATTAACATTGACTGAATTGTATTATGAAGTGACAAAGTATTAATCTAAGTATTGCATCAAAAAGGAGGAAATCATCCATGACCTTTGCTAAATCATCCCATTTACAATATTGTTTGAATCTATGCTGTAACTCCCAGGAATGTAAAGGGCCATTTGTTTAACCAACAGCACATTCTCATTTTCTCATGCATTGAACTATTTCTAGAGAAACATTTAAACATTTACTCCCCACTCCCTTGCTGTGATAATTGATTTATATTTGTTTTTGAATACAGGACATAATATGTTTAGGCAAGTATGTTCTCTGCGGTTTTCTCGATTAATCATAAATCTGTCAAACACGTCTCTGTCAAAATACTCTAAAGTGCAACCAGAAGTCATGAACTCATCCAACTGTCATTAAGTGTTTTCCCATCCTTCCTTGATTGTAAGATGACCAAGATATGGAATTTATTGTAATGCAAATTGAATGTTTATACACATATCAATCTAATCTGTTTAAATATGTGGGAGTATTCAAAAATTCAGCTTGAATAAATATTGTGGTTTTTAAATAAAGTAATGCTGATATAGTGGTTACATATGAACATACGTATTTATGGTACAATGCCAATTAGATGTTCTTAGTTTGACAAGTGAACATGATTTTCCTTAACATGGAGCCAAAATCTGAAAGGCTTCATTGCAGGTAAACACTTTTTTCCCAATCATTGCTCAATGTAATGCAACTTTTTTTGCACAGTAGTCTTTTGTTACCCACATGTTAAGGAACCTTGCGATTGCTCATTCTGCTGCGGGCAAGGATTGGAAATGTAATTCTGCACCTGTAGGTTTTAGTTTTTTGTTAAATAGAATAAATAGGCAAAAATCCAGGGGCAAGTTTGAATATTGATAAGAAGGTATTGAATGCTGTCTCCAAAAATTCTACAGCGATTGAATATTCCTATATGATAGGCATGAAAGAGCTTGGAATCTTAAAGAGTACTTCATCTTTGTCTACCTTCGATTTTCCAGCATCTGCAGTTCCTTCTTAAACACGTTCATCTTTATTGGTATCCAGTCACAATGAAAAGCCCTGAGTATTATTTCCTGATCTAGGTTGTATTGCATTGATTGTCGTTAGCTAGGCCGGGGATGAGATGCCTCATAAGTTTCTTTGGTTAGGGACAAAACAAAAATGTAATTGTCTGTGTGCATATTGGCAGGAAGCATTATTTCAATGTATTTTGTTAAAGAATTGGCCAAGCACAGTGAAGGTTTGTCAATAATTGCACCTTCAGAATCATAAATTTGAGGCCAGCCTGTTTATCCTGGATTTCTGCTCCAGAAGGGCATTTAGAAAAGGCTAATGTTACATGTTCTGAATTCTTCCTTCCTACCTGCCTTGCAAAATGTTTACCTGATGGTGGTCTGCCAGAATCTACTCAGTGAGGTCGGTGTACATGGGTAAAGGGGCAGAATGAGCTGAGGTTATGTTTGAAGACTTTTGGGCTCACTATTGACAATGGAAATTTTCTTCTCAATTGCACTTATCCACTCTCTGCCCTTATGCAGTAGCCATGGACAATTACTGACTCTGGGAAGGTGGGCAATTATGCTGAAATACTTTCTTAGTTCCAAGTCCCAAATTGTCCCTTTTGTGCAGGATAGTGCTGGTGTATGGGATTCGCTTACCGGCGTGGACTCAGTGGGCCAAAGGACCTGCTTCTAACCTGTATCTCTAAACTAAACTAAACTAAAGACTGTGAGATTAAATCTCTACGTTCCTCGGTTTTAAGTGACCGGCCCCTTAACGTAATTATGTCCCCTCATACAAAACTCTCCCAACTCAACACCTACCCTGTCAAGGTCCTGTTAGAATATGTTGCAATATGATTTTCCTCCCTTGCCCCTTTCTTCTCAACTCTGAAAAATACAGACCAACCTGATTAACCTCTCTTGATGGCCTTCATTATTAAAATACAGACCAACTGATTAACCTCTCTTGATAGCTTTCATTGTTAAAGGATGCAGTCAGTGCTATCTGTCTTATTGCCAGAACAGTTTCAGGAGTGGCTGTCAACAGGTTGCTTGAACCAGCTCGGGGAGCTATAATGTGTTTGCAGCAGGTGATGAATGTTATTAGTGAAGATAGCTGTACTTTCGCAAAGAGATATACAACAGAGTGGAGAGTAAAGTAATTTTCTGAAGCTGCACTAATGACTTTGGTGGAAGAGGTGAAGGTGAGGTGAAGAGGAGTGTTTAGACACATGACTCAAAGGCAGTAATACAGGGCAGCTGTAGAGGATAATACAAGGAGTAAAGCCTTCAGGATTAAGTTCAGTAAATGCATCTTCAAATTTCATCGTGCAGTTCAAAGAGGCAGTTGTGTGAGAATTAGTGAGGCTGCATTTAGAATATTGTGTTCAGTTCTGGGCACCATGTTATAGGAAAGATGTTATCAAGCTGGAAAGAGTACAGAAAAGATTTACGACGATGTTGCCAGGACTAGAAGGTCAATAGGAAGAGGTTGAATAGGCTGGGATTCTATTCCTTGGAGCGCAAAAGGATGAGGGGTATGGACCAAATGCGGGCAGGTGGAACAAGTGGAGATGGGATATGTGGCCAAGTTAGGCTGAAGGGTCTGTTTCCACGCTGTATCACTCTATGACTCTTTTACTCTATGACTCTATGAAAGAAGCATCACCTAACTAGCAGGAGACAAGTTTGACATCTTCGTAGCCATCCTTACAGTCTATGACAATGTCAGATCAGAAATAATCAAGGATATTGGTGTGCTTATAAATTAAACCTCCTTCACACATCCCTCTTCACCTCAGTCCCATAATGTCCTTTGATTTACAGGGTATAAGTATTGTCAACTTACCAGGTTTATTTTCTTATGACAAATATAATCTTATGACAAATGTAATCATGTCCCTTTCTTGTTTTGACGAGCTGAGATTGAAAAATTTGGCTGGTGGTGGAAAAAGACCAAGAGGATTGGTAAAGATGATGGCATAACATCACTTAGAATAGTAAGATTAAACGAGAACTTACCAGTTTGAAGTTTGATCTGTATTTTATGAGGAGTTACGATGAGGGATTACATGAAGAACCCGCTCAGTGCGCAGGCGCGGCATACTTCCAAGCAGCGGTGTGGAATCACAGATAGACACAGTTATTTTGAAGTAAACATAGTAAAGATAAGGAGACATCAATTTATTAGTTTGATCCATATAATGAGGGTGGGAGCGGAGGGCACGTAATCCCTCATCGTAACTCCTAATAAAATACAGATCAAACTTCAAACTGGTAAGTTCTCGTTTAATCTTACTATTTTACTTCGGAGTCACGTGAGTGACTACGTGAAGATTTCAAAGCTCTGTGATTTCAAACCGTGTAACAGTTTCATTTCACTCACTGCCGAAGTTCTTGAGGGAGGAAGTGTTATCGTAATGAACCAATGAGTCTATTTGTAGAAAAACACAATGGTATTTTTTAAACAATAACAACAAAGAATTAAGTTGCTCCCCTGGGCTTAAATTAAATATTTGCAGTTCGTAAATCTTTACTGCAAATAAACCAGGTTTTGCCAACGGCTTATTATAAAATTTCTGAACGGTCTTTTCCCTTCCCACCATCCTGCTGTAGCCAGGATGTGGTCTATAGGCATGTCCATTCTTTAGCCGTCGACATGGATGCTGCCCTGGTGGAATAAAATTTGTACATGTTAGTGTTTATCCCAGCAGTTTCTAGCACCTGCTTGAGCCATCTCGCAATGGTTTGGCTCGTACCCCACCATAAGGTTTTTGTGACTGACCCACAAGGCTTTTCATCTCCCTCGAATATTCTGGTTGTGTCTATATAGGATAGTAGGTGGGTCATGGCGCATAACCGTGGTTCTGGTGGGTAAGCCACGACTGGATTAGGTGTTCCTGGTCTGCTCTGTTTGACCAGTCGCTGGATAACGACAGATCTGGTCTGGAGCTGTGATCATGTTGTCCAGTCGCAATAGGTGTAGTGACTGGACCCTCTGAGCGGATACAAGTGCCATCAACATGAGCGTCTTTAGTGTAGCTTGCTCGAGGCCGGGGGATCTGGCTGGTGGCCATTCCCTGAGATATGTCAGGACCACACTGATATCCCAAATATGGGTATACCTGGGCTTAGGGCTTGATATTGTAAATGCCCTTCATCAGTTTTACCACCAGTGGATGGGATCCCATCGCCTGTTGTCCTGCCGCTGGTTTGAGATAAGCAGAAAAAGCACTCTGTGCTGTGTTGATGGCACTGTAGCTGATCCCTACATCGTGGTGTAGATGGCCAGGAACTCCAGTATGTTGGTGGCTGTAGCTGTTGCGTATGTTGTCCATGTTTCCTGGCAGTACTTCTCCCTTTTTTGATGCTGGTTAAGTACTGCCTCTTGGTGGATGTTCGAAGGGATGCCGACATGGTGGTGATGGTTTGTTTGGACAATCCCAGTACCAGGTAAGGTCTGTTCAAACTTGCAACCCAGGCGTTTAATTTTCTCATGGCATGGGTGTTTAGCTTACCTGGTAGGTAAGTAGCTGATAGCCAAATATGTCTTTCGACATACCATTGCCAAATCATGTTGACCAATTTGTCGCATGATAATGATTTTATGCCACCCATATGGTTAATATAAGCCATCACCGTAGTATTTATCAATTTGTAACCGAAAATGCAAGTGCTGCATATTAGATAAATATGCTTTTAAACCATAAAAGGCGCCCAACATCTCTAGATAGTTAATGCCCAGTGTAAGTAGTAATGATGACTCTAGTTTAGTCCATCTACCACTTGTGCTGGATATGGAGTTAGTCGCTCCCCAGCCTTGAGCACTGGCATCTGTTTGAATAACTAAAGTAGGGTTAGTGATAAAGATAGGGCTGAAACTATGCCAAACGTTTTCTGCCCACCACTGTAACTCTGATATTGCTTCAGTGGGTAAGTTCATGACACGATCATAGCGACCTGTATGTCGTTTTATTGCCCGTACCTTTGCTCTCTATAAATTTTTTGATAGTGCAAAGGTCCGAATTGTGTAGCCGGAAATGCTGCTACCATTTCCCCAATTACTCTTGCTACTTGTCGAATAGTTGGTCGCTCGTTGACCATTAATTTGTTGCATGATTGTGCTAATTCAACCATTTATGCCTTTGGCAAGGTAACAGTCATATGGACTGAGTTAATTGTGAAGCCCAGGTAGTCCATGATAGTGGATGGCTTCAACTTAGATTTATCTGGATGTAGGACGAACCCCAGAGTTTCGAGGAGCTGTTTTGTAGCTGATACTGCTGCCACAGCCAATTCCATCGTTTTCCCTACTATGAGAATATCCTCCAGATATGCCATGACAATATGTTTTTGTTTTCTTAGTATTGCTATGGCTGGGTTCAATATTTTGGTGAATAATCTTGGGCTGAAGTTCGCCCATAGGGCAATGCTTTGTACCATCCAGATAAATTTTAGGTATCTGCGATGATCCTTGTATATGGGTACTAGATAGTAAGCATCTTTAAGATAAATGCTTGCCATGAAGTGTCCTTTGGAATTCAGTTGTTTGGCAGTAACATATGTCTCCATTTTGAAATGTATATACTTAACAAATTTGTTTAGTGATGTTAAGTCAATGATGATGCGACAGACACCATCTTTTTTGGTTTTAGTGAATATATTCGATACAAATTCCAAAGGTTCATGTTTGGTCTTTTCGATGACCCCCTTTGTGATAAGTCTCACCAGTTCAGCTTGTCCCTCATGTTTCTTTTTGACGGAGGGAGAAATACCCTTTGGGGCCATTGTTGAACTGGCGGCGTTTTTTTCTGACATGAATTGTATTTTATATCCTGTAATGTTGTTGAGTATATACTTGTCACTCGTGACCATACCCCATGCTTCTTTAAACAAGTGTAATCTCCCCCCTGTTAATAAAGCACCCTTATTCTCTATATGCTGGTAGGGACCAGACCCACCTACCTCCATGGTTATTGGCGATTCTGTTTCTTCATTTTCCTGAAGATTTTGTTCTGACGTGCTGGCGATGTTGGGGGGAGGCGCATTTTCCAGAGGGTCCGCTGCGGGCCCTGATCTGAAAGATCTTTGGGGATAATGTGCGGACCCCAAGCGTTCACCAGTCCCATATTGCGGACGTCGACTGGTGGATGCCGTGAGGTGCTGCCGCTTGGGTATCAGAGGTCTTGGTTTGCTCGTCCCGGGGCCTGCCCTCATTAGGCCGAAGGTTTTTGATGCTTCCTGCATCTCCTTCAGTTTTTTATTGAAATCTTTCCCAAATAGCAGCGCGTCCGTCTCCGCAGCTGGGGCTTTACACAAGCCAGCAAATTTGGGATTGAGGGCAGGTCTTATGTTTCCCTCCGGAGATTGTTGGTACTCATTAATGCCAGCACATCCTGCTGGCAGGTATCCATCTCCGTGGTCTCCACGGAACGAGCAAAGGCTGTGATGGCTGACGTCAGGAGCCTTAGGATCTGCTGTAGCTTGAGTTCTTGGGTCTGGATGTGTGACCCACATGCCCCCAGATTTGGCTGTTGACACTTTTTACTTTGAGGGCCTCACCGTTTTCTGGTGCTGTGTTGTTTCAGCACCTCAGTGAGCACCTTTTCCAGTAATGGTTGATGCTGGCCGCCATTCTTGGTTCCAGCGGAGCTCCAGCCCGTGGGGTTGCTACAAGCGGTCCATCACACCCAACAGCTCTTCATGTTCCTGCACCCCTGGCATACTCCCGAATTCGTCCGCCTGCCCCTGTTCCAGACCAGCCCAGCCCTGGTCACCAATGCTAGCCTCCAGTAATGAGGGAGCAGAGGGCAGTGCATGAAGCACTGTGGAGGGGGTGCCTGACCTCCCTCAGCGAGAGCGCTCTTTCGGCGCATCTCGCTGGAGCTGCTCCAATTGCTGTTGGATGCAGCTCAGGCGGCTGTCTCTCCTCCATTTAGGTGGAGACATGTCCCCGTCCGACGAATCGGACGCCACCGGCCGGATGCCTGTTCGGATGGCTAGACATCCAGCCCGCAGTTCAGGCACTAGCGGGACTGGGCTCGGCGCGGTGATGGGGATAGCGGGGCGACCGGTAATTGTTCCTACCGCCTGTTGCTGCCCCCCCTGCAATGGAACGCTCCTCCGCTGGAGTCGAGCGGGGGACAGGTTCTTCTGGAGCTTTTGTGCCTTGTAGTAGCGAGAGCGCCCCTTAAACAGCGCGTCTCGCAGGCACCTGCTCCGTGAGCCGCTCCAGCGGCTCAGGCGGCTCTCTCTCCCCCCGTGCGGGTGGAGAGACGTCCCGTCCGACATCGGGAACACCTGCCGGATGCCTCTCGAGTGGCTATGCGTCCAGCCCGCTGCTCAGGTACTAGCGGGCTGGCCTCGGCACGGTGTCGGGGAATTACGGAACACCGGGTAACGCTCCTACCGCCTGTTGCTGCCCCCCTCCCCAACGGGAAAACGGGGGACAGTTTTGTTCCAGAGCCTTTTTCTCTGCCTCTAAAAAACACAAGCAGAAAAAGGCTCACCTGTAAAAGAAAACCCGACCTCAGGGTACTCACCTGACGGTCCGGTTCATCCTGTAACGGGAAAGCCTAACTCCCGTGGCAGCCGCTGTTGCACTGCTGGCGTAATGCCGCGCCTGCGCACTGAGCGGGTTCTTCACGTAGTCACTCACGTGACTCCGAAGTAAAATCATAGTCATAGTGATACAGTGTGGAAAAAGGCCCTTCAGCCCAACATGCCCACACCGGCCAACATATCCCATCTACACTAGTCCCACCTGCCTGCGTTTGTCCCATATCCCTTCAAACCTTTCCTATCCATGTACCTGTCTAATTATTTCTTAAATGGTGCAATCGTCCCTGCCTCAATCACCTCCTCTGGCGGCTTGTGTGATACACCCACCACCCTTTGTGTGAAAAACTACTTGATGTAACTCTCTCAGGCATGTCTTCTGTTCTTACAGGCATCAGAGGAAGGGCAGGGTTAAAGAAAGAAAAGGGACCAGTGATCCAGAGGGTGAGGTTAGATTAGTTCTGCAGCACTCAGACATGCAGACATGACTAGAACAGACCTTCCAGACATTGTGACATTGCAGTAGAAATCCTTTTGCCATGCTTGACTAATAGACTCAACGCCGTGATATAATAGTACTGAAAGTAAGCATGCAGGTGCAGCAGGCAGAGAAGAAAGCTAATGGCATGTTGGCCTTCATTGCAAGAGGATTTGAGTTTAGGAGCAAGGAGGTCCTACCAACGTTGTACAGGGCCCTGGTGAGACCGCACCTGGAGTGTTGTGTGCAATTTTCGTCTCCTAATTTGAGGCAGGTCATTATTGCTATTGAGGGAGTGTAGTGTAGGTTTACCAGGTCAATTCCTGGGATGGCGGAATGACATATGATAAAAGAATGGGTCGACTTGGCTTATATTTGCTGGAATTTAGATGGATAAGAGAGGATCTTATAGAAACATATAAAATTCTTAGAGGATTGGACAGGGTTGATGCAGGAAAAATGTTCCCGATGTTGGGGGAGTCCAGAACCAGGGGTCACAGTTCAAGAATAAGGGGTAGGCCATTTAGGACTCAGATAAGGAAAAACGTTTTCACCCAGAGAGTTGCAAATCTGTGGAATTCTCTGCCACAGAAGGCAGTGGAGGCCAATTCACTGGATGTTTTCAACGGAGAGCTAGATTTAGCTCTAAGGGCTAAGGGAATCAAGGGATATGAGGAAAAAGCCGAATGGGGTATTGATTTTGGATGATCAGCCATGATCATATTAAATGGCGGTGCTGGCTTGAAGGGTCGAAAGGCCTACTCCTGCACCTATTTTCTATGTTTCTATGTTTTCAGTGCTGATGGGGGTGGACTTCCGGTTGCAAGAGAACATTGACAGTGAGAACTGGATCTTTTATTTTCCTTAAAGAAGGAAGCCCTTCTTTCCTTTCCTGAGGATGCATCTTTCCTGAACTGCCTATAATGCACTTATAGCCTTCACTAAATAAGGAAGTAAATACCGAGATGTGGCCCTGCCCCACTGCTTCTCTGTCATCAAAGCCTTACATAAATGAAGCATAAGCTTTCTACTTTTGGACGTTAGACTTTACTTTAGTCAAATATCTAAATTAAACGAATAAACTCCCCTCTTTTGTATTCAATTCACTGGATGAAGTATAATGTACGTACTGTGTACCTGGTGGATTCCAACTTTCTTGTTCACTCCTTATCTAAATTAACTTCTGGTCTTTTGATTTAATAAGAACATTTGAATTAAGTATTGATTCTCTTTCCAATTTATTTTGCATTAACTTATTTTCTTAGGCTATCATATGGAATGATGACTTGTGAGATATTCTATTCTAATAGATCTCTTAGTAAAGTGAGAATATAAAGAGAAAATGGAATAAACTGACATGATGGCAGGAATATAGATTGAGATATGGAGTAATGTGCACTGTGTGGAGTAATTTCACTGTTCAGGTTCATATCCGGTGCACGTAACAATAAAATTCTCATGACTCTTCAATGGTTGACGTCTAGAAGGGTGTTGAGGGAATTTGTATGCTGTAAGTGATGGTTTACATGTATTTCAGTGGAATGTTTCTCCCGTGCAAATGGGCATGACTTTCTGCTTGAGGCACAGAAGCAGAAGTTATTGAATATGTGTAGATTTTTAACAGATACTAGACCAGGTGCGGATCCCCCAGGCAATATTCCACCACTGACCCATAGCCCCCAACTGCGAAGGCGCGGCTGAGGGGTTCCCGTTGTGATGCCAGAGATCCCCGTTGTGACGCGAGTCATGGCAACCCATCCCCAACTGCGCCCCGCCATCCCTCTTCCTACCCCTATCCTCCTCCATTCCCCCTCATCCCCCAGCACTCCCTCCCCCTCTGCTTCACCTACCCTCTTCTTTCCCCTCTCCTCCTTCCCTCTCCCACTCTCCCTCACCTCTCCCTCTCCTTCTCCTTTCCCCTACCCTCACTCCCTCCCTCCCTCCATAACCCCTCTCCCCGCCCTTCCCACCCCCTCTCCCCCTATTTCCCTGCTCCCCCACTCCTCACCTCCCCATCCCACTCCCCCACACTTCCCTCCTCACATTGCCCACTGCCCTCCTCTCCCTCTATTTCCCACTCCCTACCTCGCCCACTCCTCCCCTCCTCTCCTTCAACCCCCCTTCTCCCCCACTCTCCCTTCTCACCTCCACCACATTCCCCTCTTCTCCCCTCCCTACCCCCATCCTCTCCCTCTATCCCTCTGCTCCCCCACTCCTCACCTCCCCCATCCCACTCCCCCCACAATGAAAATTGCGATGTTTTATTTTAAATGAAACCTATCCCCCCCCCATAAAATAACCTAAACACAATGTTAGCTGTTAATGAAAATTGAATAATTTGATTAAAATTGAATTTTTTTGAAAATTGCAATTTTTATGTAAATAAGATTCGGAATTCCATTGTGACATCATTGTGACGTCAAACGCGGCTGACAAGTTGAAAAGTGGTTTGAAAAGTGATTTTTGTAAAGTTTAAAATGTCAATAACCTATAAAATATACCATCAATCTGAACAAAACTTGTTTCATTTACATCACAGGACAATGGTGAGTAAGGTGGGCCAAAAATTGTAACACTATCGTGTACCGTTTTGGCAGGTTTTGGGATCTAACGCACACACACGCACGTATATATACAAACAAACAAACAAGGTGAGAGTTTTAGTTTTATATATATATAGAGAGAGAGAGATGTTGGGGTTAACAATAATTTTGAACACCTCTGACAAACCTCCCCATAACATACCTTATTATGAGGAGAACCAGTTTTCCAATGCTTCAGTTTATATACATCTCATCCTCAAATGATTCTAAAAAAATAATCAACCTACTTGTGGAATTTGCTGCCATGTCCAACATCCAAGCCTTATTTGGGACCAGTGCTTTGTTTTGTTGACAGAAAGGTGCCGATATGAGTATTATTCTGTCGTTGTTGTCTATGGCAAATAGGTGTACTATAAGCTGTTTAAGGGCCTTACCGCACAATTTAATTAATAAACTTTAGGCTTCATAATATTTTTGTAGTGGTAAAATTCTAAAGACTGGAGAAGGGTTTCAACCCAAAATGTAACCTATCCACGTTCTCCAGAGATGCTGCTTAACCTGCTGAATTACTCCAACTCTTTTTGTCCTTGTGTGTAAACCAGCATCTGCAGTTCCTTGTTTCTATGAATTGCAAGACATGTTGGACTGTAAATCCAATGTCCCAGTCACCTCTTCGAGATATAGGTGAGCACTGCACTACCCAATATTGCAGATTATGCCCTGATTGGGCAACTAGCCGACCCGACCCCCGGAGATTCGGTGGCTGCAACTGCGGGTTTGGCGGGCGGCACCGGGAGCCCGCGGGTCCCTGGAGGGAGACCGCTTTTCGGGGCTTCCGCAGCGGCGACTTCTCCCGCCCGAGTTGCGGGGTTGAAGAGCTCCTGGAGCGGGGCCTACATCACCGCCCCGCGCGGCTTGGAATGGCTGCGGGCTGCGAGCGCGCGCCGGGGGCTCTAACACCAAGACCCGGTGTGTGACCTTGCATCACCCGGCGTGGCTTTAATGGCCACGGGACAATCGCCATCGCCCGCCGGGGGCTTTGATTTTGACTCTGACATCGGGGGGGAGAGTGCAGTGGAGAGAGAAGTTTTTTTGGCCTTTCATCACAGCAATGTGATGGATGTTTATGTAAATTATGTTGTGTCTTGGGTCTATTTGTTTGTAATGTATGGCTGCAGAAACGGCATTTCGTTTGGACCTCAAGGGGTCCAAATGACAATAAATTGAATTGTATTGATAGCTGCAACCCCACCAAGCTATCTGCATATAATCTGAAAAGAGGTGGAAAGGGAGAAACTGTTCATCATACGGAGCACCAGAGATGTCATCGCTTCTTAGGGAATGGTTGCTGGTGTTCCTGCAACAAATTAGCAGTTTCATAACGTAACACCTACCTGGTCTAAAGCCAATGCAACTAACTCTCTTGCAGCATTGCAACTCTGATACACACCTGGAGTATTGCGTACAGTTTTGGTCTCCTAATCTGAGGAAGGACATTCTTGCCATAGAGGGAGTACAGAGAAGGTTCACCAGACTGATTCCTCGGATGTCAGGACTTTCATATGAAGAAAGACTGGATAGACTCGGCTTGTACTCGCTAGAATTTAGAAGATTGAGGGGGGATCTTATAGAAACTTACAAAATTCTTAAGGGGTTGGACAGGCTAGATGCAGGAAGATTGTTCCCGATGTTGGGGGAAGTCCAGAACAAGGGGTCACAGTTTAAGGATAAAGGGGAAATCTTTTAGGACTGAGATGAGAAAAAACATTTTTTACACAGAGATTGGTGGATCTCTGGAATTCTCTGCCACAGAATGTAGTTGAGGCCAGTTCATTGGCTATATTTAAGAGGGAGTTAGATGTGGCCCTTGTGGCTAAAGGGATCAGGGGGTATGGGGAGAAAGCAGGTACAGGATACTGAGTTGGATGATCAGACATGATCATATGGAATGGCAGTGCAAGCTCGAAGGGTCGAATGGCCTACTCCTACACCTATTTTCTATGTTTCTATAATACCTGATAGATTTTCTAGTATTTTATACATTGTTATTAAAAAAGTGTATAAAGCGTTTCATAACAAACCTGAACTGGACTTACTGACAGGTGTGGTCACTTTAACATGTCATCATTCTTGGAACTCCAGGTAAAGTCTGTCATGAAACCACACCTATCATGTTTGCTGAACTTAGTGTAGTTCACTGGACAAGAGAGTCAAGAGTGTTTTATTGTCATACAGTATGGCCCGAAATGGAACAATGAATTTCTTACCTGCAGCAGCACGTAATCATATTACAGTATGTAAACATAGTACCCTGTAAACTTATAATAAACAATTTTAAAAAGTTCAGTATATATTTTCAGTACAAAACAGACAAATAAATAAACAATAATAGTGTAAAGTCAAGAATAATGCCCTCAAGTCTATATAGTTCTGAGCCTATTTGGAGGTTGTAGTGTTGATTAACCTGATGTTTGTTGGAAATAAGCTGCTCCTGAACCTGGATGTTACAGTTTTCAGGCACCTATACTTTCTTCCCAATGGCAGGAGTAAAATGAGTGAATGACTAGGGTGGTGTGGGTCTCTGATTATGCTGGCTGGCTTTTGGAGGCAGCGATTCTTGTGAATCCCTTCGATGGTGGGGAGGTCAGCACGTGCGATGGACTAGCCTATGAATAGCCCAATAGATATTTGATTATTTAGCATTTTACATCATTATTACCTGCTTATGTAACAAGAAATAACTTATCTGAAAAGTTTAAAGTAACTCTTCATATATCAAGAATATATTAACATATATTGAAAACTGGATCTCATACATAGGGCAAAATCATCCATCTCTTTGAGAATTCAATTGTGCATGAACCTGTGCTTTGACCCCCTCCAGTGGGAATACGGTATGTCTAATGTGATCCTATATGGGTGAATATAAAGGCTACTCTTTGCTAGTGAGGTTTTTGCTTGGTCCAGAAATGGCACAGAATCCACCACAGAGATCAGCAGCCAACTTTTCAGTCTCACGTTCCAATACCATCCTTGTCTCAATAGAAGATAGACAATAGACAATAGGTGCAGGAGTAGGCCATTCGGCCCTTCGAGCCAGCACCGCCATTCAATATGATCATGGCTGATTATCCCCAATCAGTACCCCATTCCTGCCTTCTCCCCATATCACCATACTCCGCTATCTTTAAGAGGCCTATCTAGCTCTCTCTTGAAAGTAGCCAGAGAACCGGCCTCCACCGCCCGCCGAGGCAAAGAATTCCACAGATTCACAACTCTCTATGTGAAAAAGTGTTTCCTCATCTCCGTTCTAAATGGCTTACCCGTTATTCTTAAACTGTGGCCCCTGGTTCTGGACTCCCCCAACATCGGGAACATGTTTCCTGCCTCTAGCGTGTCCAAACCCTTAATAATCTTATATGTTTCAATAAGATATCCTCTCATCCTTCTAAATTCCAGAGTATACAAGCCCAGCCGCTCCATTCTCTCAGCATATGACAGTCCTGCCATCCCGGGAATGAACCTTGTAAACCTACGCTGCACTCCCTCAATAGCAAGAATGTCCTTCCTAAAATTAGGGGACCAAAACTGCACACAGTAATCCAGGTGTGGTCTCACTAGGGCCCTGTACAACTGCAGAAGGACTAATTCTACTCCTACGAAGTGAACTTATGAAAGTAACGGGGAAGTCAATTGGCTCCAGTAGTGTTGGCTGCAACAGTCAGTAATTCCCTTTCCTTTCCTCTGTGTGTAAGCCCAGAGACATATACATGTCTAGCACTCTATTGCAGTACTGAGGAAGCTCTGTATTACAAGGATACTCCTGTTCAATTGTAACGTATGGTCCTGAAGAGGAAGAATTGGGAATATATCCTTACTACCCTGGCCAACATTTATTATGGGGGGTTTTTTAAGTATCTTTTTACAAACATGTAAATTGTTCATTGTTATCTTTCTTTTATTCAAAGTATAGTTCTGAATTTGCATTTTGCTTTAAACCCTCATTTTCTAACAATGTTGTCTGTGATTGCCCTTTCCATCTCTCTGCCACAATGTTAGCAACGTTGCCTATGATTGCACTTTCCATCCCTATTTCATACACATTTGGGAGGAATGAGTGAAGGGTGTTCCCCTCAATTACAACTCCTTGTCACTATTCATTGTTGTGAACCTGCCCTATTCATACCGGTAGTGACCAGCTGCTGATGTGAACAGTGGGTTGTTTTGAGTAAGTAATTCATTTGTTTTTGATGTGCTAGGGTTTTGTGTCAGACATGCTGTCACTTGCTTCAGTAGTAATTCCAGTTTCTTCCTTGTAATTTGCTATATCACAATCCTCCAAATTCCCGTGTAATTGTTAATAGCTTTTTGGTATTTTTGATAAGGCTCACGGTGGAGATAAAATCATAGAATCAACGTCTTGTCGCAACAGGAATAAAACATAGAAAGTAAGGAAAGTAACATCCTTGGAGGCTTCTCACATGCACTCACTCCTCAGCAGTTCAGTGTGAGCACTGAAGCATCTGAGCCAGCATCTTTATTAGGGATGCCGCAGTCTTGCTTGTCTCATTTGGATGGCAGCATTTTTTAGGTGCACTTTATTGGGAAGAGTGTTCTGAAGCACCAAGCTGATCCTTCGGATTTGTGCACATTCACCATGATTTGTGAGTCATGGTGTTGATTGATCACATAGGCTTTGAGTGTTAACTGACAAATAGAGCCACGCTGGTCAAAACGCATCAGTTAGAGCAGAACTGGCCCTTTGGCCCACCAAGTCTGTTCCAGCTATCTAGCCATCTACCAACCCACCCATCTACCAATCAAACCCCCTTCACCTGTATCCACCAATCACCCATCAGGCTTTGTTCAGCTCCACTTCTCTCTTCCAGCTTTCTCCCCACTTCTCCAATAATTCTGAAGAAGGGCCTCGACCCGAAACGTCACCCATTCCTTTTCTCCAGAGACGCTGCCTGTCCCGCTGAGTTTCTCCAGCACTTTGTGTCTATCTTCAGTTTAAACCAGCATCTGCACTTCCTTCATAAACATTCTGAAGGGTCCTGACCTGAAACATTATCTGTCCATTCTCTCCACAGATGCTGCCCGGCCTGCTGAGTTCTTCCAGTACTTTGTGTTTTGCTGAAGATTCTAGCATCTGCAGTCTCTTGTGTCTCTAACTAAATGGATCCTTAACTGTTGTCCGGAAAAGTGAGAAGCGAATTTGTCAATGATTCTCGGTTAATTTTTGGGATCATTTAATCTTTAGAGGATTCCACAAGTGTAACTCCTTGGTGGCTGGAGTATTGTTTACAATTCCCTTCTGCTGAGATCTGCTCACAAACATTTTGGTCAACTCCTTTAAGGTATTGCTACATGCTCACATCAGACCATACCCTGCCCGATCCCCTGCCATCCACTCATTGCCCTGTTTTTGAATGGTGTGAATAACTATGCCAGTTTATGCTTCTCTTTAAATTTCACCCACTAATGTCAATGGGTGTCGTGGAACCTTTGCCCATCTGGAGTATATCAAATAAAACAAATGACTTCATGTTCATGAATTTTGCATAAACTAGTCAAAGCACGAATGTTGACTTAATTTAATTGACATAGTATTCTGTTTGCAATTGTGGGGGGTTGCTTCCATGGTGTGAGCTGTGGTCTATTGATTGCTGCATTTTGGGACCAAGTTTTTAGGCTGGTGTTTACATAAATTTACATGGAAACCCCAGCACAGAAGTTAGTTTAACCCATCAGCACACACATCTATCCCATTTGTCTTTTATGTTTTATCTCACTTACCATTAAATGCATGGGAAGTCAAGTAAATGTCAATGTTCAGTCAAAGTACACATCGTGCAGTTGACAGGTGGAGGTTTTGCATAAACACAAAGCTGTCTAAGGTCCCTGCAGCCCTGTTTGGTAATAAAGTTGATCCTACATGATTTTACAGAGATGAATTAGAGTGGAAACGGTTTTCTGGGGTTGTTAATATTTTAACACTGTCTGTTATTCTCACTAATATGCCTAGAGATTCATTTAGGTAATTCTGTGCAGTTAAGAATTGGAGCAGAGCAATTTTTAACATATTATTGTCAAATTTCATATGCATTACCTTTCCTTATTTTAAGCAAGATTTTAATTCTTCCTCGCTCTTGCTTTCTGGCGTAAATGTTCCCTAAGTGATTTCAACAGCGGTGAAACATGCAAAATTCATCTGTAGAGAGATATTCAGTCTTTTTCTTTTCAGTGCCTTGTAAAATTTATGTAATATATGTATAATGTATCTATGATATATATATTTTCATGTGTCACCTGAGTTATTTCCAAGCAAGATTTTTATTCTACCTGAATGTTCTTGTGCATATGACAATACATTAAACTTGCCTTGAAACGGCAATTTTTACTTAAGGAACAATCAGCTTTTAGAATTCCTTTATACCCTGATAATGCACTACTTAAAGGACCAATACTCAAACTACATTAATTGTTCTTATTTGGATTTGTGATCAACTGCAATCTCAAATTTAACTCCATATGTGTTCCTCAGGGATGGCACAGTGGTGCAGCAGTAGAGTTGCTACCTTACAGTGCGAGAGACCTAGGTTCAGTCCTGACTATGGGTGTTGTCTGTATGAAATTTGTAAGTTCTCCCTGTGACCACGTGGGTTTTCTCCAGATGATCCGGTTTCCGCCGCACTTGGAGGTTTGTAGGTTAATTGGCTTCTGTAAAAATTGTCCCTCGTGTGTAGGATGATCACTGGCCGGCGCGGACTCAGTGGGCTGAAGGGCCTGTGTCCACGCTGTTTCTCTAAAGTCAATACCTGTGCCCATGAGGTCGTGTCATGGGCTTCTCAGTGTCCTGGCCTCAGGAACAGTCTGTTGCTGCTGTGACTTCTCACAGTTTGCTGGTCATTGCCACATGATGGTGATCAGGCAACTCCATTCTCAAGCTGAGGATACCCTCACATACTCCTCCTCCAGCCCACTAGAGCAGGCAAAGTGAGTGTAGGCATCTGGTTGCAACATGGGCATTCGGGGAGTGCACTCACTTCTTTCAAAGCCGCCCTTGGTAACCTCCTGCCAGATGGTGCAAGTTGTGGCCCTGGAGGGACACTGTGGCAGAAGGAACAGAGTTCTCCACCAGATGGTTTGAGTTGGTCTGTCACCACTGGGATCACTCTCCCACTCATTCATGAGATTCTGGGTGGACAGATTGCCAGGTGGTAGATAGGTGTTCATTGGGGGGGGTGGAGAGGCAGGAAGGGGCAGATGGGTGTTGGTCAGTGGTGAAGCAATGCCAATCGGTGGTTTGCTTGCTGGTGGTGAGTGAAGCAGCTCCTACTTGGCAGATCTGTGGTCGGAGCTGGATGAATGCCAGATTGTTGAACAAAGAAGATAGGTGATGTGTATTGGGCAACAGCTTAGTGAGGTTGATTGGGAGATCAGACGGGGGTGATGTGTTTTATGGTCTGAGGAGAGCCTTCTCATCTGCAAACCAGCTTTCATTTGCAAATGATTCTTTTAATTGAACTTGAATCACATTGCAACAAGATTGTGATGTCACATAATATTAACTAACTCTTGCAAATCTCTGGCCCATTACTACTTAAAGTGGAGAAGGGGCATAGGAAGGTATTGAGAAATAATGGAAGGAAGTTTAGAGATACTTAGTTTGGAGATACAACATGGAAACAGCCCCTACGGCCCACCATGTCGACCATCAATTACCCATTCATACTAGTTCTATGTGATCCCATTTTCTCATCCACTCACTGTACATTAGGGGCAATTTTTCTTTTTTCAGAGGCCAATGTATTGTATCTACAAACCCATATGCCTTAGGAATGTGGAAGGAAACCAGAACACCCGGAGGAAACCCATGCAGTCACAGGGAAAACGTGCAAACTTCACACAGACATCACCTGAGATCAGGATCGAACTCAGGTGTCTGGTGCTGTGAGGTATTACCTCTATCAGCTTCACTCTGTGCCACATTGTGTCGCATTTCATAAACTATCCACCTGCTCGAGCGTTAGTCTTATCCTGCCCCAAGAGTGGAAAAGACTCTATTCCCGCATTAGAAAAGCTAAGGAACATTGGCCTTTATTGTTACAGTCACATTTATTAATACCCACCTGAGTGAGTACATGGTGCTTTAGTTTGATGTCATTATTAAAGGCTTTAATAAGAACACATACAAATTTTAAATCATCTTTCTCATTTTGGAGCTTTTTAATTGCCTATCATGGTGGAAGCATGTAAAAGATGCACCTATAGAAAGGAGACGAGGAAGACTTTCTTAAGTCAGAAGATGGTGAATCTGTGGAATTCATTGCCTCTGACAGTTGTGGAAGCCATCATTGGGTATTTTTTAGATGGAGATTGGCAGATTCTTGATTGGTAAGGGTGTCAAATGTTATGGGGAGAAGGGGGTTGAGAGGTAAAGATCGGCCATGATTAAATGATGGAGTAGACTCGATGGGCCGAATAACCTAATTCTGCTATTATGACGTATGTACTTATAAGCGTGTCCTTGTCTATAGGTTTCCTTTTATGGAATGTTATAGTTAGAGCCATGGCAGAAATATTATTTTGAAAAGCTTCTTCATTGTGTTGAATCCTGAAACAGGTAAATGATTATTCTTCAGGATCTAAATATTGCTTGTTTGCTTCTTGCTTGGCTTAAAGCATCTTGCAAGACGAGTTCCATAAGATCACAACTATGGGAATAGATACTGCAAGGGTTATCAAATCGTATTGCTGATGTAAATCCTGAAAATTTGGCACAGTGAAGCCAAAATCAAGCTGCCTTATCACGTTTGAATAATTTAGATCAATACACCCTTTATGCACCTATTTTTTTTATACTACACCACCACCTTTGCACATTTGTTTCCCCGTTGCTTTCTGCCAATAATATGTCACAAATGCTTTAATCTCATGAGACGTTGACCAACATGTGAAATACATAGCATTATCTTACTTGATTTTGTAGATGTGCCAATTGAAATCGATGTAATCTTGCATAAAAACATGACTTTACAGAAAAAGATTCAAAGGTGATGATCTGAGCACTTAACTATTTTATCTGCAAATGTCTATGTACTGAGCCACTGCATAAATGGGTAGTGGAGAAAAAAGCTGTTAAAGCAATCTCATCATTTTTTGATGGTGTTCCCATTCTGAGCACAGACAAATTTCTGCCACTGAAAACAGCCGGGGGCCTCATTAATTATGGAACTAGGAGTTAACTGCAGTTGTCAAGTACCCTAACGGAAACCTCTGGAGACTTTGCGCCCCACCCAAGGTTTCCGTGCGGTTCCCGGAGGTTGTCGGAGGTTGCAGGTAGTGGAAGCAGGTAGGGAGACTGACAAAAACCTCAGGGAACTGCACGGAAACCTTGGGTGGGGCGCAAAGTCTCCAGAGGTTTCCGTTCAGGTTTCCTAAGTGGGACAGGGGTAGTGTCTACTTTTAAGTTTCTGGAAATCCGAAAATAAAACTTAAATTTTTGCAACTTTTGAATGTTGTTTCACATAGATAACATCTCTACTATGGGAAAAATATGTTTGGCGCAATCTTTTAGAGAATTTAATTTATTTTTTCCTCTTCTTTTTCCAGGTTGCCCATTGCATTCAGTCATATCCATCATATTTTTATAACCATATAACCATAATAACCATATAACAATTACAGCACGGAAACAGGCCAACTCGGCCCTTCTAGTCCGTGCCGAACACTTATTCTCCCATAGTCCCATCTACCTGCACTCAGATCATAACTCAGACCATGATGAACACTGCAAAATATAACTGATTTAAGAATATAAAATCAAATTTTTGTCGCAGTCTTTCAAATCAGCCTTGCAATTTGAGTATCTTCCTCAAATAAACCACCAAAAAAAACTTTTTCAGTCTAATGCATTGATTTTAAACCTTCGTAACAGTTTATTGTCGAAAAAAGTGGTAGTCTTCAGCCCTTGTCCGGGGGGGGGGGGTGACTGTCAATCACCAAGGTGTAGAGTTAAGTTGTGTAACAGCCGCAGGAAAGAAGCTGTTCCTGAACCAGCTGGTCCTGCAACGGAGAGACCTGTAGCGCCTCCCAGATGGGAGGAGGGTATACAGTCTGTGGCTGGGGTGAGAGCAGCAGAAAACGGAGATTTCACATGGTTCACATCCCGCGAATCAGGAGAAATTCACAAGGTAGGGGACTTTTGAATTCCACAGTCTTTTGAGGTCGGAAGTTCGCGTCTGTCTATATTACTAAAAGTCTGATCTTGACCACTTCCTGTTGTTCTGTATATTGATTTTAGAAAAAACGCTGACACTTACGGCTGGGATTTTTGGCCATCTTACTCAGTCCCCCTCGGCTGCGCAGGACAAGAGGATTTTTCCCATCGATGAAAGATAAAAGAGTTATTAGTGTTTAAAAAATGTTGAGATTCTCTTCTGGAGCACTACTATGGGTGTTCCAGAACCTTAATGTGGTTTGAAAATATAGTTTAGAAATGTTAAAGCTGTGTTGCCTTTGGTTTGGAAATGCTAAAGCTGTGTTGCCTTTGGTTTGGAAATGCTAAAGCTGTGCTGCCTTTGGTTTGGAAATGCTAAAGCTGTGTTGCCTAATTAAAGTTGCCTTGCCTAATTAAAGTTGCCTTGCCTAATTAAAGTTGCCTTGCCTAATTAAAGTTGCCTTGCCTTCTATATAATTAAAAGTCTAATCTTGACCATTTCCTGTTTGACCTTTATATTGATTTTAGAAAAAACGCTACCACGTACGGCTGTGATTTTTGGCCATCTTACCCAGTCCCCCTCCGCTCATCAGGTGCAGAGGATTTTTCACATTGATGAAAATTAAAAGTGTTATTAGTGTTTAAAAAATGTTGAGATTCTCTCTCATGTCAATCATGCCATGAAGGCCATGTCCCTTCTGGTGGGGGGGGGGGAGGGAGGAGGGACTATAAAACCCAGAAGTGTGGGCATGGCTCAGTCTCTGCAAGATGGAGGAGTGAGAGGTCATGACTCGCTGTCTTTAGTGGCCTTGCACCCTGCTTGAAATGGTATGAAACTGCACTTGAATTTGGTGGCCTTGCACCCTGCTTGAAGTGGTAAGAAACTGCACTTGAATTTGGTGGCCTTGAGTGACTGAGCCGCCAGCCCAATAATCCATTCAGCCCACAATATCCATACTAGCCCTCTGGAAACCAGTCCTTTCAGCCCACAACACCCATACTAGTGCTCCAGAAGCCCCCCCTCCTCCTCTCCACTGGCCACCAATATTGGAATTGGTGGAGAGGTGGAATATTGCGTTGGTGGACCAGCCTTCCCATGTGACGCTGGGACCCAATGGGTCCCACTTAGTTTAGTTCTATTTATAGCCATGCGGAATGGTTCAAGAAAGGTGCGTGACGGTAATGACTTCAATCATCGGGACAAGAATCTTTTGAAAAAATCATTAATTGTAATTTGTAATTTTGTAATTTTGTAATTTTGTATTTTTATCAAGAATAGAGGAATTGTTTTAAGGGTGATAAATATTTTGATTAATAATACCTACCGTTTAAAATTATTTTCATTTCAGATAGATCACCCATTAAATAAATATGCCGACTTGAAATTTCACTATTTACCGTCAGGCCATGCGGTTTTTGCGGGGGCATTGAATATCGGAAATAAATAAATAAATAAATAAATAAATAACACTTTATTCATTTACGGTTTAATCTTTATTGATGAGAATTATGTTTATTAACAATACAGAAAAAGAAGAAATGGGATAGAATTACAGATTTTCCTTATATACAGCATCAAAGTAGCGGGACACCAAAGTAGATACTTACTGAAGAATCACCCATAGACATGAATTTCAATGTATCCACTTCCTTTAGGCTGCATTGTTGAGGAATCAAATTGGCAGGGGTGCTGAGGAAGAGGATTTCTTGGAATGTATGCGGGATAGTTTTCTAAACCAACATGTAGAGGAACCAACGAGAGAGCAGGCTATTCTAGACTGGGTATTGAGTAATGAGGAAGGGTTAGTTAGCAGTCTTGTTGTGCGTGGCCCCTTGGGCAAGAGTGACCATAATATGGTTGAGTTCTTCATTAGGATGGAGAGTGACACAATTGAGGAAAAACAAGGTGTACAGAGTTGCTTATTGGTTACAATCTGAGGAGTATGATGATGCTATAGATTTTACGGACTTACAGCATATTATACAATAATAATAAAGTTCTGATCTTGAGAATATCACATTTTTGAATTTTCAAGGCAGTCTGGGTGTTTATTAGTATTTCCGTCACAATGGTCAATTTTGTAATTAGCTACAATTAGGTAATTAACTAATTATATGTTTTGATTTCAGGTCATCCAAGTAAGATGTTTTATATTTGTTCCAAGTAAGGTGTTTTATATTTGTTTCAGAATGCTTCAATCTATAATAACTGAAAATGTTCTCTTAATTTTTAAGAAGGTTGATGGGCTTTTGATTGTCCTCGATCACAGCTTTTGTGTTAAGTCAATGGAAAAGCAATAGGGACCAAGATGCTAATTTCCGAGTATGAAAATGGCCATAACTTTTTTAATACTGAAGACATGAAAGTGAATTAGGTGTCAAATTAAACTTATTTTTATGCTTTATCTGGTGAGATAAATTGCAGACCTGATTTTTTAAATCTCAAAATGTTGTAACATCGCTACATTATGGGGCACCCGTAACCTTATTCATTTGGGATTTCAGGACGGCTCTATGCAGGTGACTGGAGTTAAGTAGATTGAAGTAGAGCTGGGAGCGCTGAGCAGATTCATTCTTCCACTCTGTGAGTGAGGCCAGCTGATGGCCACTCTGCCCATGCCTGCTTGCTTACCCATCACAGCTGTAACTGGGCCCACACACTATTTTCATTCATTCTGAACAGTTCGACTTATGGACGGTTCTCAGGAATGAAACCCTGTCATAACCTGGGGACTTCCTGTACTATCACTAAACACCTTGATTGTCAGACCCAGATTCAGATAGGTTTATTATTATATACATATGGGTTAAATGAAATTCCTTGATTTTAGCGCACCACATGTACAATATACAAAGAGTAATGATAAATACAACAATAAATGCAACAATGAGTGCAACAAAAAAGCAGAACGGTGCAAGATTGGGGTGCAATCTGAGATTGTGCAAAAAACATTAAATATAATGACAGAATAATTGTATGAGGTAGAGTTAAGAGTAAGAGCACATGGCAGCATCTCTAGGAAGTAGATATGAATGAGGCGATTGATCCAGGAGCCTGAAAGCCATCCTTAAACGTGGAGGTCTGGGCTTTTAAACTCCTGTACCATCTCCCAGAAGGTAGAAGAGACAAAAGGGAATGGCCAGGGTGACATTCATCCTTGACCATACGCTCGGCCTACCTGATGCCACTCCCCTTGATAGATTGGATGGAAGGAAATGAAGCTTCTGTGAATGAAGGCTGTGTTCACCACTCTCTGCAGGTTCAAACAGAAAAGGCTGAGATGCATCCCGTCAGAATATTTTCAACAGCCGTAACATTTGAGAATGCTCAAGGACATGCCAAATCTTCTCATGGGACGTTTAAGAAAGTAAATACATTGATATGCTTCCTTGATCACCGCATCAGTGTGAAAGGGCCAGGTTGGGTTGCTGGTGATGAGCATGCCCGGAAACTTGAAGCTCTCAAGCATCTCAATATCTAGAGGTCTATCTGAAGGTAATTGCAGATGAGTTTTCCTGTTCAATTGTAAGGTCAAAAATATCGAATGAACCTGGAAAGAAGAGAACAGGAACAATGCGTCCCACTCTTAAGTGAAATAGCTTTTCTTATTCCCCTCTTTTTAAGTAACCAAAAATATGGAGATGTATAAGGAGCCATTGATGAGCAGTATGGGAAGTTTTGTTTACCTTGTAAAGCACTGACAAAAAGCACTGAAGAAGGGTTTTGGCCCGAAATGTTGCCTATTTACTTCGCTCCATAGATGCTGCTCCACCCGCTGAGTTTCTCCAGCATTTTTGTCTACCTACTGACAAAATAATGATGCCTGGTTCAAGATTTGTTTGCCAATCTGCCTCTGCTGCAATACATTTTGTCTGACAATAAACAGTCAAGAGAGTTTTATTGTCATGTGCCCCAGATAGGACAAAATGCTTACTTGCTGCAGCACAACAGAATATGTAAACATAATACACAATAAAGATCCACGATGAGATACTGGAAAGTGTTAACCACTTTCTATGCCATGGGAGCCACTACTTAGTGCTGAAGCAACTTACAGTTGCCCATAATGTACCTCCACAACCGCCTTTAACTGCCTGTGGTAAAATATGTTAGCAGTCCTGTATGCTTCAGTATCTTTGTTGCTGATAGTAGACACCTTAAAGCTCAGACTCATATGAACAATGCTTTGCAGAAAATCTGAACAAGGATCCCGACCCAAAACGTCGCCAATCCAAGTCCATGGGTGATGCTGCCTGGCCCACTGAGTTACTTTACGATACAATATGATACGATAGAACTTTATTTATCCCAGGAGGGAAATTGATCTGATCTGCACAGTTATAAAACACAAGACACATGAAACATGAAATTAATGTGACGAGTGGAAAGAATTAGGGATGTGCAAAGATTAGGAAGGGGCGGGGGGGGGGGGGGGGGGGGGGAAGGGTTGAAGAGTTGTGAATTGTGATGCCAGAGAAGGAGTGTGGGTGCAGGGGAGAAATGGGTGTGAGGTTCTATGTCTTGACATTCTCACACTATTAAGGCAGCGGTGCAAAGATAAAAGTATAATTCGTTTAAAAGAGCTAGCAGAGGGCCAGCATTTTCTGTGACATTCTTGAAGTTTATTAACAAAATATCTGCATTTATATAGCAGCTTCCACATTTTTCTGCATATCCTGAAGCACTTGGCAATCTTTGAATAGATGGTGTGAGAAAAAAAATCCAAGGCATAGCTATGGGTACTAGCTATGCCTGTCTCTTTGCAGGGTACGTCGAACAATCCCTGTTCGAGGCGTACCGTGGCCCTATCCCTGAACTCTACTGCTACATTGACGACTGCATTGGGGCTACCTCATGCACGCATGCAGAACTCACTGACTTTCACTGCCAATTTCCATCCGGCACTCAAATTCACCTGGACCATTACCGACATCTCCCTACCGTCTCTTGATCTCACCATCTCCATCGCAGATAACAGACTACTGACCGACATCTACTACAAACCCACTGAATCCCACAGCTATCTTGACTGCACTTCTTCCCACCCTGCTTCCTGTAAGGACTCTATCCCCTACTCCCAATTCATCCGTCTACGCCGCATCTGCACCCAGGATGAGGTGCAGTTGTACAGGGTCTTGGTGAGACCACACCTGGAGTATTGCGTACAGTTTTGGTCTCCAAATCTGAGGAAAGACATTCTTGCCATAGAGGGAGTACAGAGAAGGTTCACCAGACTGATTCCTCGGATGTCAGGACTTTCATATGAAGAAAGACTGGATAGACTCGGCTTGTACGCGCTAGAATTTAGAAGATTGAGGGGGGATCTTATAGAAACTTACAAAATTCTTAAGGGGTTGGACAGACTAGATGCAGGAAGATTGTTCCCGATGTTGGGGAAGTCCAGAACAAGGGGTCACAGTTTAAGGATAAAGGGGAAACCTTTTAGGACCGAGATGAGAAAAACATTTTTTACACAGAGAGTGGTGAATCTCTGGAATTCTCTGCCACAGAAGGTAGTTGAGGCCAGTTCATTGGCTATATTTAAGAGGGAGTTAGATGTGGCCCTTGTGGCTAAAGGGATCAAGGGGTATGGAGAGAAGGCAGGTACAGGATACTGAGTTGGATGATCAGCCATGATCATATTGAATGGTGGTGCAGGCTCGAAGGGCCGAATGTCCTACTCCTGCACCTATTTTCTATGTTCTATGTTTCTATGATGTGTTCCAGACCAGGGCATCGGAGATGTCTTCATTCTTTAGGAAACGTGGCTGCCCCACTTCTATTATAGATGAGGCTCTCACCAAAGCCTCCTCTATATCCCCCTCCCCTACTCGTAACAAGGACAGAATCCCTCTTGTCCTCACCATCCACCCCATCAGCCGGCGTATACAAAATATAATCCTCCAACATTTTCACCACCTCCAACGAGATCCTACCACTGGCCACATCTTCTCATCTCCACCCCTTTCTGCTTTCCGTAGAGACCGTTCCCTCCGCAACTCCCTGGTCAATTCGTCCCTTCCCACCTAGACCACCCCCTCCCCTGGTACTTTGCCCTGCAACTGCAGGAAATGCTACACCTGTCACTTTACCTCCCCCCTCGACTCCATCCAAGGACCCAAACGGTCTTTCCAGGTGAGGCAGAGGTTCACCCACACCTCCTCCAACCTCATCTACTGCATCCGCTGTTGTAGGTGTCACCTTCTCTACATCGGTGAGACCAAGCGTAGGCTCGGCGACCTCTTCGCCCAACACCTCCGCTCAGTCCGTACTAACCAACCTGATATCCCGGTTGCCCAGCACTTTCAAATCCCCCTCCGAATCTGACCTTTCTGTCCTGGGCCTCCTCCATTGCCACAGTGAGGACCAACGTAAATTGGAGGAACAACACCTCATATTTCGCTTGGGTAGTTCACTCCCCAGCGGTATGAACATTGACCTCTAATTTCAGGTAGTCCTTGCTTTCTCCCTCCTTCCCCCCCCCCCACCCCCTCCCCCCTCCCCCCTCCCCCTTCCCCTTCCCAGCTCTCCCACATAGCCTACTGTCTCCACCTCTTCCTTTCTTTTTCCGCCCTCCCCCCGACATCAGTCTGAAGAAGGATCCCGACCCTAAACGTCGACTACTACTTTTCTCCATAGATGCTGCCTCACCCGCTGAGTTTCTCCAGCATTTTTTGTCTACTTTCGATTTTTCCAGCATCTGCATTTCCTTCTTAAGCACTGGAGTACTTTTGAAGCAGCAGGCTCAGGGAATTCTGGGTGTTCAATTCCATTTGGGCAATCAGATTGGTGTTAATTACATTAAATGCTGAGAAAAATTGCTAAGTATATTAATTTCCTTCTTTTGAAGTTCCATCCATGCCAACATTCACTGTGAGTTACATGAGCAATGAATGATGAACAGATGTTGTCCCAGAAAAGCAATAAGCACAGATTTCAACTTCATCAAACATTTTCTTTCAATTTGATTCTGATAATTACTAATAAAAACCTGTTAATTTTGTTCAACCAGGAATTAATTCTTTAAGCCATTACTCCTAATACGAAAGTAATCTGACCTGAAATATGTATAAGAAAAATTGCAGATAACCTTCACCAACTTGCATTCACTGAGAGTACTGATAACCCACTGGGAGTCCAGAAGCTGTGAATTGCCCTATAGTTTCAGTGCAGTACTTCTTACTGTCTCTTCAAGTTAACTTTATTTAAATCTTAAAGGCCAGCAAGTGGTAAATGTTGGCAGTGAAGGAAACTGATCCAGTGCTTTGAGTTTTAATTGTTCATGGTCGGTTATAACTCTTGATTGAATAATTACCACCAGGAATTCATTCTGCATTGACTTATAGAGATATATAAAGTCATGAGGGGCATAGATAAGGAGGATGATCTGTCTCCCAGGATAGGGTCATCTAAACCTAGTGGGGCATAGATTTAAGGTGCGAGGGGAAAGATTTTAAAGGGGTTGGGGGCAACTTTTACACACAAAGGTTGGTGGTATGTGGAATAGGATGCAAGATGAAGTGTGAGAGGCTGGTACAATGACAACATTTAAAAGACAATTGAACAGGTACATGGATGGAAAAAGTTTAGAGGGAAAAGTACCAAATGAAGAAAACAAACCTAGCTCAGGAAGGCAACTTGGTTGAATGGGCCGAAGGGCCTGTTTTTGTGCTATATTACTGTACCACTCTATGATTCTAATAACTGATAACCCAAAACCATGGCGACTATTATGTAAAATCACATAACATTGACAACCGTTCAATGAAAATTATAATTAATATGAAATGAAAACTAAGTTTCAAAACAATGAGACTTCCTTGTAACAGAAATCATTTATTTTACAACTTGGCACGTAATTGTCATATTTGTTAATTAAATTATTATTTTAAAAATTCACAGAGCAGTAACCTTTCCACCTTCACTTTTCCACTCGGCTCACATTTCAGCACATAAAGTAGCCTAATGTACAGAGAAGCACTTATAGCTGACAAATAAAATGCCTTGATGCACTTGATTTGTAGGGAGTGCACAGCAGGAGCCAGGCTCAGACTGCTGCACATTAGTATTTTGTCTAGTGCAGTGTGTGCACTCTGCCAAGAAACAACATGTTTTCAATGCAGCGATGATCATCAAGTTACCAGTACAGAGATGAGAAACAACCTGTCATTCCCATATGCATTAAATACAGTATATAACAAAGGCAGGCTATGTTCAAATTAAATTTACCATAAACCACTGCACACAGAAAAGTATTTTAATTCATCTGCTCATGGCTTGGTGGCTATTATCATTTCACGATTTGATGCTGATCACAATGGCCAAAGCTCATGAGAAAGCTTGTTAACCTCTTGACCCCAGCAGTTTAGCTGATGTCACCGGGGTAGCAAATGCAGAGCAGAAGGCAGTCAAAGTGTTAAAGTGGAACTCTGGGATATAACAGAAAGCAGAAGATGTCCCAAGGGAGCAATTCTTTCTTCTGAGTCCTGTGAACTGCTTTTTAGTATCAGGTGCATCATCTTGAGAAACCATCTTGAGTTCCAAGTAGAATCAGTTTAATGCTCGTCTCACATAAAAGTAGTGAAGCCAGGTGGTGAGTAAATATACGAGTGTGTTGTGTGGAACTAAAGAGGTCTGCATGTTTCTAGCAGCTCAGTTGTGTTTAAGCTTAACTTGCTGTTTGACACATCACAAGTGCTTGTTGAAATGCCAATAAGGCAGTGATATTCTGTTTAGTTACTTTATGGCCCCTTTTTACATTAATCATCATCTGTTCTGTATGAATGGAGTTGCTGTCAATGTAAAGGTCTTCAGATAGAAGAATTATGTTATTCTGGCTTTCAACGACAAGTACAACCCAAACAAGAAATGCTGTGGCTGAGAAATGGATTCCCCAGATAGTTGAGAACAGAACTCTGCTATTTTCCAGCATCCTAGAAAATGATATTTAATAACATTATTTACAGGGCATCATAACACCAGTGATGGGAAGTCTCAGGAATTATTACACAGGTGTGAAAGGCCCATAAATATGCCACAATGTTCTAGTAAAGTATGAGAGTATTCTCAAGAACAGAGATAAGATTTTCAACGTATTGCCAATGGTGTGTGAGTTCTAACCACTCTAAGCTCTCTCCAGCTCTTCCTGGAATGTGCCTGGAAGATTCCAGAAGAAGGTACTTTAGGCACTGAACAGCAACATTATCAAGCGTTGGAGCAAAATATTATAAAGAGAGGTGAGGAGAATTTAAATCTTTCTTCACATGTACCGTAGCTTAGTTGCACACTGAGGAATGAGTGGCATGGTGGCACAGCAGGTAGAGCTGCTGCCTCATCGCCCTAGTGACCCAAGTTCAATCCTGTACTCCGCTGCTGTCTGAGAGGAGTTTGTATGTTCTCCCTGTGACCACAAGGGTCAAATGATTTCTCCTCACATCGAAAACATACAGGCAGGTAGGTTAGTTGGCCATTGCAAATTGCCGATAGTGCGTTGCAGTTAAGTGGTAGAGTCCTATGGTTAAGGCCAACACAGTGGGTCAGGCAGCATCTATGTCCTCCAGAGATGTTGCCTGCCCTACTGAGGAATTCCAGCATATTGTGAATCTGACTGCTGCTTTGCCTGGGCCTTCCTGTTTGATTTTTTATTTAGAATTTGTTTTTTCCATTCCTGCAAGACATATGAGCTACGCAAATCGTTATTTAAGATACTCTGGGCACTCGTTTCACCAATGTCAATATGTAATTGTGCAGCAGAACCATAATGACCAAGATTCTAAAGTTGGCTACAGCTATAGTAATGAGATTGCAGATGCTGTTGAGTCTTTGTTGCTCCCTAATGAATGGAACTACATTTATTTTTCACATCTGATTTTTCCATAACCATGTTGTTTTGTCAACTATTTGTGCATCATACAAGGCCAAGATATACTCAAGATATTTTCAGACTGTATTGATGCCAACAAAGTAAAGTTGTCAGCCATGCTAAAATACTGATAGTTAAATACCCACCATCAGGTCATGAAGTGAGAATTTGATTGGTCTATTTCAGTACATGAAAATTAAACACTTAGTTCTCTCTTGACTCTCTTAACTCTTGATTCTCCAAAAAGGATTTTAAGCTCGTCAAAATGCACTGTATTACATTTATCAGTATGTATTTTCAAAATAATATAGCAGGCAGGGAGCGAAATAATTACCACCCACACCATGCATCCAACACTAACTTTGGGAATCTGCTCTGATTCCACTTCCCCATTTGAGGTGAGGGTTTAAATTTACCACACGCAACCCTTCTTTTGTGTATAATTGTATCAATACAACACAAGAGTCAAGAGCGTTTGATTATCAAATGAACCAGAATAATGAAATTCTTACTTTCCTTACAGTCACATTTATCTCAACAACACAACAGACAAATATCCAATAAATTATCAGTTATACTGGTTAACCAGATTGTAATAGTGCAACCTAAATTATGAGGTGCAACCTTATATAAAGTCCATTATGGTTCAATGCTGAGATAGGGTTGTGGTTAGGGTTGTTCAGGGTAGTTCAAGAACCTGATTGTTGATGGGATTAGCTGTTCTTGAATCTGGATGTAACGGTTATTTGTCTCCTGTATTTTCTTCACGATGGTAGCAGTGAGATTAGAGTGTGGCAAGGTGGTGTGGGTCTGACGATATTAACTGCCTTCTTGAGGCAGCACGTCCTGCAGATTCCTATAATGGTGGGGAGGTTTAGGTTTGGGTTTTTTATTGTCATGTGTACCAAAGTACAGTGAAAAACTTTGATTTGCATGCACTCCAATCAGATCAGATAATAACATACATCAATACAATCGTCAAACTCAAATATTATAGGTAGAGCAAAAGGGAAGGTACAGAGTACTGAATATAGTTCTCAGCATTGTAGCGCAACCGTTCCATGGATAAAGTTTAATATCTGCAATGAGATAGAGATGAATCAAACAGTACCCTTGCTTATGCAAGGACTGTTCAGAGGCCTAAAAATAGTGGGGAAGGAGCTGTTCTTGTGTCCGGTGGTGCTTGTTTTCAAGCTTCTGTACCTTTTACTAGACACAAGCAGGGAGAAGAAGGAATGACCAGAGTGGACAAGTGTTTGATTATGTTGGCTGCTTTTCCGAGGCAGTATTTGTCAATGATGGGGAGTCTGGTCTGTGGTCTGGTCTGGTCTGTGCGATGGACTGGGTTACATCTACAACTCTTTTCTTGTGGTCTTAGGCAGAGTTGTTCCCAAATCAAGTATGTAACCTGACAGCATGCTTTCTATGGTGCATTAGAAGTTTGTAAGAGTCATTGATAACATGCCAAAATTCACCAGTCTCCCAGGGAGGTAAAGGCCTTGTTGGCTGTCACATCAATATGACGTGAAGAAATGGAAGTATATTTCCAAACCAGGATAGGTTACACCATCCTTACCTGGCAGTACATTAGTGTTTCTTCACGTTACTGGGTTAACATCGTGGAACTCTCTCTCTAACAACATTGTGGGTACACCCACACCTCAAGGACTGCAGTAGTTCAAGAAGGTAGCTCACCACCTCCTTCTCAATGACAATCAGGCAAATAAATGCTGCTTCAGCCTGCGAGGGCTCCTTGAATGAATAAACAAAAATGCCTTGGCTTTATTTACACTGCATTTAATCTGAGCTGCAACCCTTTTTTAGATTTTGCATTTATTAAGAGATATTAATTCAGGCCAAGAAGTTTTACAAAATTAATCACATTTTATGCCTGAACATCAGTGTCAGGAACATTTGCAACTGTGCAGGTTAAAATAGCTGAGTTAATTCTTCATCTGATCGATTGTGCCCACATGCTTTCTCCAGTAATCGCTGAATTGTGTTGGTAGCTGGAACACTCCCTAGTTAAAAGGTTGGCATTTCCAATTGCTACGGTAATTTAGAACAGCTAGCTGGGAAATTAACCCTGGCTTCCTTAGTTAAACTAGTTGAACATTTTTCCTGCTGGACCAATGTGGAGACTGAATCTAAAAATGAAAAACAAAATGGAAGCCAAAGTCTTGATCAGATGGGGGTGTAAAGTTACATTTAGACAACACCTCTACAGATGTGTGTTCAAGGATTTGGCAGATGCCCTACTCGAGATGTTTCATTTCCAAATGCCCACTGAGGGACAATTATGAGAGGTGGTATCTTCATTGGTAGAAACAATGATAACGCAAGTCAGTGCAAAGGTCTCCAGATGTTGAATCTCTGAAATAAAAAGAAGTATGCAGGAAATGCTCAACACTTCAGGCTGCATCTACGGAGGGAAAGAAACAGGGTCAACACCTCAGTTTAAGGATCTTTACCCAGAAATGGGATAAGTAAAACATTAAACAAAGTTTTAAGTTGCAAATTTTGTGCTGAATTATTATATGATTAGTGTAATGATGAGTGGGTGTAAGAGAGAAGTAAAGGGAATGTTTGCAATATGGTGGAAGCCAGAGAGTTTTAATGTGTATGGAGTGGACACATAAGTGGTAGTGATAATAGATGACAGAGCATGGTAAAGTTATGCTTAGAACAGGAAACATAGAAACATAGAAAATAGGTGCAGGAGGAGGCCATTCGGCCCTTCGAGCCAGCACCACCATTCATTGTGATCATGGCTGATCGTCCCCTATCAATAACCCGTGTCTGTCTTCTCCCCATATCCCTTGACTCCACTAGCCCCTAGAGCTCTATCTAACTCTCTCTTAAATCCATCCAGTGATTTGGCCTCCACTGCCCTCTGTGGCAGGGAATTCCATAAATTCACAACTCTCTGGGTGAAAAAGTTTTTTCTCACCTCAGTCTTAAATGACCTCCCCTTTATTTTAAGACTGTGGCCCCTGGTTCTGGACTCGCCCAACATTGGGACCATTTTTCTTGCATTTGGCTTGTCCAGTCCTTTTATAATTTTTTTAAAAATATCTTTCTATAAGAGTAAATAGAAGGAGATGAATGAATTGTGAAAGTCCAGAGGAAGAGACAAATGAACGATTAATGAATTGACAGAACAGTGAATTACCTGAAATTGTTGAACATTTTGTTGAGCATGAGGGCAATTATGAGTGAGGCTGGAGGATGAGTTTCTTCTTCGTCAAATTCACAGTAGAACATTGTAGGAAATCAAAGTTAGTGGGTGGCACAGTGACACAACTGGTAGAGCTGCTGTGTCACACAGACCCAAGACGGAAAGGTCAACATGGGAGTGAGGTTAAAATACTTAGCAAACAGGTGATCCAGCAGGCCTTGGTGGACTGAGCGCAAGTGTTGAGTGAAACAATCACCTAATCTATGCTTGGTCTCGCCGAAGTAAAGCATTATGAGCATGAAATGCAATAGATGAGGTTAGAGGAAGAGTACAAGAACCTCTGTCTCACCTGGAAGGACTGCTGGGTTTCCTGGGTGGATGTGAAGGAGGAGGTATAGGGACAGGTGTTACATCTCCTGTGGTTGGAGAGAAAGGTACCTGGGGAGGGGATGCTTTGGGTGAGAAGGGATCAGTGAGCCAAGGAGTTGTAGAGGGAATGG
Organism: Amblyraja radiata; assembly: GCF_010909765.2. Classification (NCBI taxonomy): domain Eukaryota; kingdom Metazoa; phylum Chordata; class Chondrichthyes; order Rajiformes; family Rajidae; genus Amblyraja; species Amblyraja radiata. The sequence goes on along the minus strand of NC_045958.1, from coordinate 51,720,971 downwards.
TCTCTGCAGTAGGCAGAAAAGGGTGTGGATGGGAAAAAGTGACTGGTGGTGGGAACAGCACCTCATATTACGCCTGGGTACCTTACAGCCCAACAATATGAACAATGAATTCTCCAATTTTAGATAACTAACCCACAAACAACCCCCACCCTCCATTCCGCTTTCTTCTCCTTTTCTGTCCCTCTCTTCCCTATGCACACCTGTTTCTCCCTTTCGCCTCATCTCCTTCCAGCTATATTCCTTCCTTTGCCTTCACATTTCACAAATCTTCTACCCTTATCTCCTTATCTCACACTTTTTGTATTTTCATCTCTGGCCTTTGTCCAACCATCTGCCAATGAAGAACCCCTCACCTATCATAGATACATAGATACATAGAAAATAGGTGCAGGAGTAGGCCATTCGGCCCTTCGAGCCTGCACCGCCATTCAATATGATCATGGCTGATCATCCAACTCAGTATCCCGTACCTGCCTTCTCTCCATACCCCCTGATCCCTTTAGCCACAAGGGCCACTCAAGGATCATCTATTCCTCTCTTCCAGCTTGCTCCTTCCCCCACCACAATCAGTCAGAATTATGATCCCAACTCAAAACGTTGCCTAACCATGTTCTCCAGAGATGCTGCCTGACCTGTTGAGTTACTCAAGTCTTTTTCGTAAACAGAATCAGCAGTTTTTTGTATCTTCATGCAGAAATACCACAGCTTAGAAATTCATTGCAAGCTGCATTTTTGAACACTGTATGATTGAATTTCAATGTTTTTTTGCAGTCTATGAAATTCAACCTGCTACCTCTGTGCATATTATGTGTTAATCACGTTAACGCATGCAAGATGTTTGGCACATAGGGCATGCAGAGAGTGAATACATTTCTCATGCAGTGCTCATTTAGTGCATCAACAGGCGAAATTTGGTCATTTTTTTTGGTTTAAGATACAACATACAAGAAACAAAACTTTCAGAGCTTTCCATTCACTGCAGCTGGGCGTTACAGAAGCCAGTTCACTTAGCTTATCTGGTACTTATGAATGTGATGTACCTTTAAGAACTGGGTGTACTATGAGTTATACTGATACCATGGATGAATACTGATATCATGATGTCAGTGTACCATGAGATACATTTCATACATTATTATACCAGCCACTGATATTTAAGTTGCCTGTTTCCAATAAAGTATATTTTATCAATAGTTCAATCTCTGTAATCTACCTTATCAAACTTCAACTCTCAAACCTAAAGACACTACACCTAAGCAGTTCTGATAAAAAGTAATTGTCCCAAAATATTAACTCTGTTTCTCTCTTCGTACATGTTGCCTGACCTGCTGAGTGTTTCCAGCACTAATTGTATTCATTTTAGATTTCCAGCATCTGTTTTGCTTTTTAACTTCTGCAAAACAATGCATTTTGTTTTGTGAATTGCTGAAGGATTCAAGAAACAACCAAAATTACCGCAGATATTTACTGTTCTGCCATTGTCCCTTTCAATGGCATAAATAAATTTACTGCTTGAGACCAGATGGAAAGAGGTCCAGGAAGGCTCATGTCACCAAAACATGGTCCCTCAAAGGAAAATTGGTCCTATGCTCCTGTCCCTGGCAATCTCATGGGCGGGCAAGAGGAAGTGGAGGAGATTTGTGCATTTTTGCTACTGGAGTTCCAGAAATACAACTGTGCCTAGACTGCTCTACCTGACTAGACCAAAGTCACGATCACTTGGAGCTTCTAGCCTCTAGATTAGTCCAGCCCATGGTGGCTGCATTATATCATGTAATCTAGTCCACTGTACTATGCTGTGTCAGGAAGGTCACTCAGTGAGTGGAGGCCAGCAGAGTTTGTGTGGATTTGTGACAATGACAGTCTACTCCAAAGTTCAGGCAATGGTAAAGTACCCTCACCATAACCCTTTGGGGTCCCGGAGATTGACATGAATAGTAAAGGCTATCATTCCCTGAAGATATAACCCTTGCACAATCATGAATAGATATGTCTCAGGGTCAATGTTTTGTACCTGGGGAGATTGGGGTCCCTGTTATTCTCAGGGAGTTGCCATGTTTCATCCACCAAGTTATATTAATGTCCATTTTGCGAGAGAAGAGAACCATCCCCTCCTTATTTGCTCTATAATTCAAAGCCATGCTGCAGAAAAAACTTTTCAATGAAGTCCACCAGGAACCTTGTAGAGAGTACCTTTGGAATGCCTAAGATAGGTTTCTGGAATATGCGTTGCAGGGTGGGGTGTTGTACTTCATAAAGAAATGTGTGGAGGACTGCATCCCTACAAAAACCTTCCGAGTGTTTCCCAATCAGAAGCCTTGGATGAACTTTGAGATCCGCACTCTCCTGAAGTCCAGACACAGGGCATTCACCTCCAATGATACAGTGGCCTACATGAAGACCAGATACGACCTTGGTAAGGCCATCAAAAAGGCCAAAAGGGACCTGCTCCAAACTGGAGGACGAGACAGATGTTCGGCAGCTGTGGCAGGGCCTGAATGCAATCACCTCCTACAAGGCAAAACCAGGAGGCAGCTCGAATGTCGGTGTAACATCACTCCCTGACGAGCTCAATGCATTTTACGCACGCTTTGACAGGGAGAATACTGATGCGCCTTCCCGATCCCCCATTCGCTGTGATGGCATTTTAGTCTCAGTCACAGAGGCCGATGTCAGGAAATCCTTCAGAGGGGTGAACCCCCAAAAAGCACCTGGTCCTGATGGTATACCCGGTCGTGTTCTAAAAACCTGTGCGGACCAACTGGCGGGAGTTTTTACGGACATTTTCAACCACTCACTTCTGAGTTCTGAGGTCCCCACCTGCTTTAAAAGGGCATCAATTATACCGGTGCCCAAGAAGAGTAAGGTGACGTGCCTCAATGACTATCGACCAGTGGCACTAACGCCGGTGGTGATGAAGTGCTTTGAGAGGTTGATCATGGAGCAAATCAACTCCTACCTCGACAAAAACCTGGACCCACTGCAGTTCGCGTACCGCCACAACAGATCAACGGTGGATGCGATCTCACTGGCCCTCCACTCCGCACTGGACCACTTGGACAACAAAAACTCATATGTCAGGCTGTTATTCATTGATTACAGCTCGGCATTTAACACAATCATCCCCTCCAAACTGGTTACCAAACTCGCAGAACTGGGTCTCTGCGCATCCCTCTGCAACTGGATCCTCGACTTCCTTATCCACAGACCACAGTCTGTTCGTATTGGTGGAAATGTGTCAGCCTTGATAACAATCAGCACGGGAGCACCTCAAGGCTGCGTGCTCAGCCCCCTGCTGTACTCACTCTATACCCATGACAGCGTAGCGAACCACAGTGCGAACTCCATCATCAAGTTCGCTGACGACACCACTATTGTGGGGCGTATCACTGATGGGGATGAGTCAGAATACAGAAGAGAGATCGAGCAACTGTCCATATGGTGCCAGCGCAATAACCTGGCCCTCAACACCAGCAAAACCAAGGAACTGATTGTGGACTTTGGAAGGAGTAGGAGGGGGACCCACAGCCCCATTTATATCAGCGGGTCGATGGTTGAAAGGGTCAAGAACTTCAAATTCCTGGGCGTGCACATCTCTGAAGATCTTTCCTGGTCCGAGAACACTAACGCAATTATCAAAAAAGCTCATCAGCGCCTCTACTCCCTGAGAAGATTACGGAGAGTCAGATTGTCAAGGAAGACTCTCTCTAACTTCTACAGGTGCACAGTCGAGAGCATACTGACCGGTTGCATCGTGGCTTGGTTCGGCAATTTGAGCGCCCTGGAGAGGAAAAGACTACAAAAAGTAGTAAACACTGCCCAGTCCATCATCGGCTCTGACCTTCCTTCCATCGAGGGTATTTATCGCAGTCGCTGCCTCAAAAAGGCTGGCAGTATCATCAAAGAACCACACCATCCTGGCCACACACTCATCTCCCTGCTACCTTCAGGTAGAAGGTACAGGAGCCTGAAGACTGCAACAACCAGGTTCAGGAATAGCTACTTCCCCACAGCCATCAGGCTATTAAACCTGGCTCGGACAAAACTCTGATTATTAATAACCACTTTCTGCTATTTGCACTTTACCAGTTTATTTATTTATTCATGTGTGTATATATTTATATCATGGTATATGGACACATTTATCTGTTTTGTAGTAAATGCCTACTATTTTCTGTGTGCTTAAGCAAAGCAAGAATTTCATTGTCCTATACAGGGACACATGACAATAAATTCACTTGAACTTGAACTTGAAGTACTTTCAAGAGAAAAAAATATTCTTATCCATTGCCAGCTGTTCGCATCACAACCTCACCCACAGGAGGACACCTTTTCCCTGCGGTTCTACTGCAAGGTGAGGTGAAGGAGGTGGGGCAGGAAGAGGATGTTAGCAGAGAAACTGAAAGAAGAGGATTATGTGAGACACAGATTTACCATGACATGCTGTCAGACTACTGATTTTTTGCGTAGACAAATCTGTTACAATGAAAGATCACCAGTGAATGAGTCTCATCCTGAAGCCTCATGGCTTAAATTAATGAAAAATAATATGGGGAAAATTGATAAAAGCAGCACTCAGACTCATGCGGAATTCCTCTCCAAATTTACCCTGTTAAGACTTCACACATGTATTTGCATAAGTGCTCTAACAGGCTATCAGAAGTGACCATTCAAATCATGCATAAATGTATGAACTGCGATCTGGACGAATTTCTGTGTCCCAGCTCTGTCACTTTGGAAGGAAGTGAGTTTCCAATGGAGTTTTAGACTACAGACAATAGGTGCAGGAGTAGGCCATTCGGCCCTTCGAGCCAGCACCATCATTCAATGTGATCATTGAGGTGCTACATCTTGGCAGGACAAATCAAAATAGGACGTACATGGTAAATGGTAGGGAATTGAAGAATGCAGGTGAACAGAGGGATCTGGGAATAACTGTGCACAGTTCCCTGAAAGTGGAATCTCATGTAGATAGGGTGGTAAAGAAAGCTTTTGGTGTGCTGGCCTTTATAAATCAGAGCATTGAGTATAGAAGTTGGGATGTAATGTTAAAATTGTACAAGGCATTGGTGAGGCCAATTCTGGAGTATGGGGTACAATTTTGGTCGCCTAATTATAGGAAGGATGTCAACAAAATAGAGAGAGTACAGAGGAGATTTACTAGAATGTTGCCTGGGTTTCAGCAACTAAGTTACAGAGAGAGGTTGAACAAGTTAGGGCTTTATTCTTTGGAGCGCAGAAGGTTAAGGGGGGACTTGATAGAGGTCTTTAAAATGATGAGAGGGATAGACAGAGTTGACGTGGATAAGCTTTTCCCACTGAGAGTAGGGAAGATTCAAACAAGGGGACATGACTTGAGAATTAAATGACAGAAGTTTAGGGGTAACATGAGGGGGAACTTCTTTACTCAGAGAGTGGTGGCTGTGTGGAATGAGCTTCCAGTGAAGGTGGTGGAGGCAGGTTCGTTTTTATCATTTAAAAATAAATTGGATAGTTATATGGACGGGAAAGGAATGGAGGGTTATGGTCTGAGCGCAGGTATATGGGACTAGGGGAGAATACGTGTTCGGCACGGACTAGAAGGGTCGAGATGGCCTGTTTCCGTGCTGTAATTGTTATATGGTTATATGGTTATATGGTTATATGGCTGATCATCCACAATCCACATTACATCTGCAATGTCATCAAAAAATAGTATATAATTTAAAGTTTTTTACATCAAAACAGTTTCATACCTAACATCTTCACTGAAATGACGAATAGAATATCCTCATGATTGTCACGGAAACATAACGATAATTCAATGATTTTTCATCCTGTTTTCTACATATTTCATTTACTTCAATGTAATTTACTTAACATCAAAGAACATAATTCACATAAAATGAAGTATTTAGAGCAAGCAAGGTCACTGAGGAATTTAACCTAAAAATTATTGGTGTAAAATCAATCTTTTAAAAATTATTGGTGTAAAAACACATGTTCAAGTTCCACTGCGCACTCTACCAATTTGGAGCAAGGCCTTTGGGAGTAATATTCTTAGACTTAGAATGGATGTGAAGACAAAAGAGTCTGCAGATGCTAGAAAAATTCAGCTGTGTGGGTGTCGGATGCATGATTGGTGATCTGCATTCACGACTGCAATTTTTGCAGTCTACGGCAGAGCAGTTGCATATCAAGCTATGTTGCAGCCTGATAGGATGGTTTGTATGGTGCTGCAGAGGAGTGTTGGTGGAAACCTTGATAATGGGGAGATACAGCCTACTCCCTCAGGCGCACACCCCTCCCCTCCATCAAAAACCTCCACATGAGGCACTACCTCAAGAAAATAGAAACATAGAAACATAGAAAATAGGTGCAGGAGTAGGCCATTCGGCCCTTCGAGCCTGCACCGCCATTCAATATGATCATGGCTGATCATCCAACTCAGTATCCTGTACCTGCCTTCTCTCCATACCCCCTGATCCCTTTAGCCACAAGGGCCACATCTAACTACCTCTTAAATATAGTCAATGAACTGGCCTCAACTACCTTCTGTAAAATGGCATCTATCATCTAAAATACTCAACATCGAGCCCAATCCCTCTTCTCATTGCTACCGCCAGGCAGGAGATACGGAAGCCTACACCACCAGATTTAAGAACACCTACTTTCCTACAACTATCAGGTTCACATCTCTAATTCTACCTCATCAATGGAACACTAAGGTAACAATCTTGCATTACGATAGATTTTTTTTAAATTGTGTATTTATATTAATGTCTTGTTTTTTTTCCCACAGCCTTTTTTCTTTTAGAAAGTTGATGAGCATTTTCTGTTTTTATGTGCCTGTGATGCCACTGCAAGCAAGGTTTTCATTGTATCCGTCTCTCACCGTACTTGTGCAAATGGCAATAAACTCCACTTGACACAACATGACAGATGAAGGAAAAGCATGTGATCTCTTGTGGTCGGAACCTGCTTCTCATGTCGTTCACATTTATCACGTGTGTCCCCCAGTGTTAGTACAAAAGTTAAAAGTGAAATAATATTAATGCTCAAATAATATTTAATTTCATAAATGTGGAAACAGATCAAAGATGAGCAGCTTCTCCCCATTGTGTTCATCCACAAATAAATAGATACTTCCATTAGTAGGCACAATAGTTATCAGTTACTTTGATGAAAGGCAATAACTGGACTATTTATCAAAAGGATTTTCAAGGTCCCATGCCAGGTGAAAACAATATGATGATTTGGTTCTAGCAACCTGCTTTGCTGCTCTTCAAACTGAAACAACAATCTTTTGACTCAAATTATTTTACAGATGACACAATGTCGACACCTCAAAGAGTCTTAGAGTCATACAGTCTTGCAGCATGGAAACAGCCCCTTTGGCCCAACTTGTCCATGTCAACCAAGATCCCCCATCTATGCTAGACCCACCTGCCTGCATTTGGCCCATATCCTTCTAAACTATTCACACCTATGTACCTATCTAACTGTCTTTTAAATGTTGTTATAGTACCTGCCTCAACTACATCCTTGGGCAGCTCATTCCATATACCCATCACTCACTGTTTTTAACAATTGCCCCTCAAGTTCCTATTAAATCTTTCCCCTCTCACCTCAAACCTATGTCTTCTGGTTCTTGATTCCCCTACTCTGGGTTAAAGCCATGGCTCATTTACCCTATCTATTCCCCTCATGATCTTATAAGATCTTAATAGGATCGGCCCACTTAGCCTCCAGCACTCCAAGGAATAAAGTTCTAGCCCGTCCAACCTCTCCCTATACCTCAAGCACTCAAGTCCTGGCAACATCCTTGTACATCTTCTTTGTAGTCTTTCAAGCTTAACAACATCCTTTCTATAGCAGGGTGACCAAAATCGAACACAATACAGATTCTTCCCCACTAATGCAATAGGTGACTTACAGTACGTTAACTCAAACATACATAAACAATCCCGTACTTAGTCCCTAGTGCAATCAAGGCAGTTTGTAATTTCCACAACACTATACGATCACTAAAGTTTATATTGGAAAGAAGCCGGCAGTGTTACCCAGAGGTCACAGAAAGTGCTCCAATGTCAAGATAGAACTCAAGTGTACAAGTAACTTGCGCAAAACACAAAGTGCTGGAGTAACTCAGCATCTCTGGATGCCATGGATATACATTTCCTCTACAGATGCTGTGGCATAGTTTGGAGTTAATTAGCTGCTGCTGAGATGCAGCCAGATGCTGCTGAGACAGCAAGCTTTAGCTCAGCGGCATTGACTCCTGATTTGAGTCAATACTCAGTGAGTTATTTTGTGCAGGGGATGGAAACAGGCACAGAGTTGGCGATTCCAACATGTGAAACCTGATTAGGTATGGGTTCATGAAACATAATCCTTATGTAAGTAGGGGAGTGCCTATACACCAAATGTGGCCTCATCAACATCTTGTACAACTGTGACATAACATATCAACTTCAATACCGTGAAGAATTTGCTTGAAGTGTACACTGGTGTATCCAAATTAATTTAGTTAGCAGAGGTTTTAACAAGTAGCTGGGAATAAATAAGTAATGAGACAACACTGTGAGCAATGTCAAGAGTATTACAAAAACTCACCAGTAGCACCTCTCATCTCATGGCCCCAGCTATGAATTTCACATGTCCATGTATGGGAAATAATAACTATGAATAAAGTCATTCGTAGATAGAAGCCATTCCTGTGGACATGTCTGTAGCTACAGTGATAATTTCATAGAAACATAGAAAATAGGTGCAGGAGGAGGTCATTCGGCCCTTCAAGTCAGCACCGCCATTCATTGTGATCGTGGCTGATCATCCACAACAGTAACCTGTGCCTGCCTTTTCCCCAGACCCATTGATTCTGCTAGCCCCAAGAGCTCTATCTACTGTAACTCTCTTTTAAATTCATCAAGTGCATTGGCTTAAATTCATCTAGTTCTGTGGCAGAGAATTCTATAAATTCACAACTCTCTGGGTGAAAATGTTTTTTCTCATCGCAGTTTTAAATGGACCCCTTTATTCTTAGACTGGGGCCCCTGGTTCTGGACTCCCCCTGACATTGGGAACATTTTCCTGCATCTAGCTTGTCCAGTCCTTTTATAATTTTACTTCGGAGTCACGTGAGTGACTACGTGAAGAACCCGCTCAGTGCGCAGGCGCGGCATTACGCCAGCAGTGCAACAGCGGCTGCCACGGGAGTTAGGCTGTCCCGTTACAGCATGAACCGGACCGTCAGGTGAGTACCCTGAGGTCGGGTTTTCTTTTACAGGTGAGCCTTTTTCTGCTTGTGTTTTTTACAGGCAGAGAAAAAGGCTCTGGAACAAAACTGTCCCCCATTTTCCCGTTGGGGAGGGGGGCAGCAACAGGCGGTAGGAGCGTTACCCGGTGTTCCGTAATTCCCCGACACCGTGCCGAGGCCAGCCCGCTAGTACCTGAAGCAGCGGGCTGGACGCATAGCCACTCGAGAGGCATCCGGCAGGTGTTTCCCGATGTCGGACGGGACGTCTCTCCACCCGCACGGGGGGAGAGAGAGCCGCCTGAGCCGCTGGAGCGGCTCACGGAGCAAGTGCCTGCGAGACGCGCTGCTTGAGGGGCGCTCTCGCTACTACAAGGCACAAAAGCTCCAGAAGAACCTGTCCCCCGCTCGACTCCAGCGGAGGAGCGTTCCATTGCAGGGGGGGCAGCAACAGGCGGTAGGAACAATTACCGGTCGCACCGCTATCCCCATCACCGCGCCGAGCCCAGTCCCGCTAGTGCCTGAACTGCGGGCTGGATGTCTAGCCATCCGAACAGGCATCTGGCCGGTGGCGTCCGATTCGTCGGACGGGGACATGTCTCCACCTAAATGGAGGAGAGACAGCCGCTTGAGCTGCATCCAACAGCAATTGGAGCAGCTCCAGCGAGATGCGCAGAAAGAGCGCTCTCGTGGAGGGAGGTCAGGCACCCCCTCCACAGTGCTTCATGCACTGCCCTTTGCTCCCTCATTACTGGAGGCTAGCATTGGTGACCAGGGCTGGGCTGGTCTGGAACAGGGGCAGGCGGACGAATTCGGGAGTATGCCAGGGGTGCAGGAACATGAAGAGCTGTTGGGTGTGATGGACCGCTTGTAGCAACCCCACGGGCTGGAGCACCGCTGGAACCAAGAATGGCGGCCAGCATCAACCATTACTGGAAAAGGTGCTCGCTGAGGTGCTGAAACAACACAGCACCAGAAAACGGTGAGGCCCTCAAAGTAAAAAGTGTCAACAGCCAAATCTGGGGGCATGTGGGTCACACATCCAGACCCAAGAACTCAAGCTACAGCGGATCCTAAGGCTCCTGACTTCAGCCATCACAGCCTTTGCTCGTTCCGTGGAGAGCACGGAGATGGATACCTGCCAGCAGGATGTGCTGGCATTAATGTGTACCACACAATTTGAGATCAACAATCTCCGGAGGGAAACATAAGACCTGCCCTCAATCCCAAATTTGCTGGCTTGTGTAAAGCCCCAGCTGCGGAGACGGACGCGCTGCTATTTGGGAAAGATTTAAATAAAAAACTGAAGGAGATGCAGGAAGCATCAAAAACCTTCGGCCTAATGAGGGCAGGCCCCGGGACGAGCAAACCAAGACCTCCGATACCCAAGCGGCAGCACCCCACGGCATCCACCAGTCGACGTCCGCAATATGGGACTGGTGAACGCTTGGGGTCCGCACATTATCCCCAAAGATCTTTCAGATCAGGGCCCGCAGCGGACCCCCTGGAAAATGCGCCTCTCCCCAACATCGCCAGCACGTCAGAACAAAATCTTCAGGAAAATGAAGAAACAGAATCGCCAATAACCATGGAGGTAGGTGGGTCTGGTCCCTACCAGCATATAGAGAATAAGGGTGCTTTATTAACAGGGGGGAGATTACACTTGTTTAAAGAAGCATGGGGTATGGTCACGAGTGACAAGTATATACTCAACAACATTACAGGATATAAAATACAATTTATGTCAGAAAAAACGCCGCCAGTTCAACAATGGCCCCAAAGGGTATTTCTCCCTCCGTCAAAAAGAAACGTGAGGGACAAGCTGAACTGGTGAGACTTATCACAAAGGGGGTCATCGAAATGACCAAACATGAACCTTTGGAATTTGTATCGAAGATATTCACTAAAACCAAAAAAGATGGTGTCTGTCGCATCATCATTGACTTAACATCACTAAACAAATTTGTTAAGTATATACATTTCAAAATGGAGACATATGTTACTGCCAAACAACTGAATTCCAAAGGACACTTCATGGCAAGCATTTATCTTAAAGATGCTTACTATCTAGTACCCATATACAAGGATCATCGCAGATACCTAAAATTTATCTGGATGGTACAAAGCATTGCCCTATGGGTGAACTTCAGCCCAAGATTATTCACCAAAATATTGAACCCAGCCATAGCAATACTAAGAAAACAAAAACATATTGTCATGGCATATCTGGAGGATATTCTCATAGTAGGGAAAACGATGGAATTGACTGTGGCAGCAGTATCAGCTACAAAACAGCTCCTCGAAACTCTGGGGTTCGTCCTACATCCAGATAAATCTAAGTTGAAGCCATCCACTATCATGGACTACCTGGGCTTCACAATTAACTCAGTCCATATGACTGTTACCTTGCCAAAGGCAAAAATGGTTGAATTAGCACAATCATGCAACAAATTAATGGTCAACAAGCGACCAACTATTCGACAAGTAGCAAGAGTAATTGGGGAAATGGTAGCAGCATTTCCGGCTACACAATTCGGACCTTTGCACTATCAAAAAATTTACAGAGAGCAAAGGTACGGGCAATAAAACGACATACAGGTCACTATGATCGAGTCATGAACTTACCCACTGAAGCAATATCAGAGCTACAGTGGTGGGCAGAAAATGTTTGGCATAGTTTCAGCCCTATCTTTATCACTAACCCTACTTTAGTTATTCAAACAGATGCCAGTGCTCAAGGCTGGGGAGCGACTAACTCCATATCCAGCACAAGTGGTAGATGGACTAAACTAGAGTCATCATTACTACTTACACTGGGCATTAACTATCTAGAGATGTTGGGCGCCTTTTATGGTTTAAAAGCATATTTATCTAATATGCAGCACTTGCATTTTCGGTTACAAATTGATAAATACTACGGTGATGGCTTATATTAACCATATGGGTGGCATAAAATCATTATCATGCAACAAATTGGTCAACATGATTTGGCAATGGTATGTCGAAAGACATATTTGGCTATCAGCTACTTACCTACCAGGTAAGCTAAACACCCATGCCATGAGAAAATTAAACGCCTGGGTTGCAAGTTTGAACAGACCTTACCTGGAACTGGGATTGTCCAAACAAACCATCACCACCATGTCGGCATCCCTTCGAACATCCACCAAGAGGCAGTACTTAACCAGCATCAAAAAAGGGAGAAGTACTGCCAGGAAACATGGACGACATACGAAACAGCTACAGCCACCAACATACTGGAGTTCCTGGCCATCTACACCACGATGTAGGGATCAGCTACAGTGCCATCAACACAGCGCAGAGTGCTCTTTCTGCTTATCTCAAACCAGCGGCAGGACAACAGGCGATGGGATCCCATCCACTGGTGGTAAAACTGATGAAGGGCATTTACAATATCAAGCCCTAAGCCCAGGTATACCCATATTTGGGATATCAGTGTGGTCCTGACATATCTCAGGGAATGGCCACCAGCCAGATCCCCCGGCCTCGGGCAAGCTACACTAAAGACGCTCATGTTGATGGCACTTGTATCCGCTCAGAGGGTCCAGTCACTACACCTATTGCGACTGGACAACATGATCACAGCTCCAGACCAGATCTGTCGTTATCCAGCGACTGGTCAAACAGAGCAGACCAGGTACACCTAATCCAGTCGTGGCTTACCCACCAGAACCACGGTTATGTGCCATGACCCACCTACTATCCTATATAGACACAACCAGAATATTCGAGGGAGATGAAAAGCCTTGTGGGTCAGTCACAAAAACCTTATGGTGGGGTACGAGCCAAACCATTGCGAGATGGCTCAAGCAGGTGCTAGAAACTGCTGGGATAAACACTAACATGTACAAATGTTATTCCACCAGGGCAGCATCCATGTCGACGGCTAAAGAATGGACATGCCTATAGACCACATCCTGGCTACAGCAGGATGGTGGGAAGGGAAAAGACTGTTCAGAAATTTTATAATAAGCCGTTGGCAAAACCTGGTTTATTTGCAGTAAAGATTTACGAACTGCAAATATTTAATTTAAGCCCAGGGGAGCAACTTAATTCTTTGTTGTTATTGTTTAAAAAATACCATTGTGTTTTTCTACAAATAGACTCATTGGTTCATTACGATAACACTTCCTCCCTCAAGAACTTCGGCAGTGAGTGAAATGAAACTGTTACACGGTTTGAAATCACAGAGCTTTGAAATCTTCACGTAGTCACTCACGTGACTCCGAAGTAAAATAGTAAGATTAAACGAGAACTTACCAGTTTGAAGTTTGATCTGTATTTTATGAGGAGTTACGATGAGGGATTACGTGCCCTCCGCTCCCACCCTCATTATATGGATCAAACTAATAAATTGATGTCTCCTTATCTTTACTATGTTTACTTCAAAATAACTGTTTCTATCTGTGATTCCACACTGCTGCTTGGAAGTATGCCGCGCCTGCGCACTGAGCGGGTTCTTCACGTAATCCCTCATCGTAACTCCTCATAAAATACAGATCAAACTTCAAACTGGTAAGTTCTCGTTTAATCTTACTATTTTATAGGTTTCTATAAGATACCCTCTCATCCTTTCAAATTCCAGTGAATACGAGTCCAGTCTTTCCAATCTTTCTTCATATGACAGTCCCACCATGCTGGATGAACCTACCCTGCACTCCCTCAATAGCAAGGATGTCCTTCTCAAATTAGGAGACCAAAACTTTTACTATCCTTCTTTACATTCTTGGCGAGCTTACCTTCGTACTTCATCTTTTCACCCCGTGTTGCACTTTTTGTTACCTTCTGATGTCCTTTGAAAGTTTCCTAATCCTCTGGCGTCCCGCTACTCTTAGCTATGTTTTACACCTTTTCTTTTAGTTTTATACCATCCCTAACTTCCCTTGTCAGCCACGGTTAGACTTAGACTTAGACTTAGATCCTTTATTTGTCATTCAGACCTTTCGGTCTGAACGAAATGTCGTTGCCTGCAGCCATACATGTAATAATAAACAACAAAACACACAATAAACACAAATTAACATCCACCACAGTGAGTTCACCAGGCACCTCCTCACTGTGATGGAGGCAAAAATCTTAGGGTTACTGTCTCTTCCCTCCTCTTCTCCCTCTGCGCTGAGGCAATACCCCACCGGGCGATGGTAAGTCAGTCCCGCGGCTCACCGAGCTCCGCGAACGGGCCGGTTCAAGCTCCGCGGCCCGGGGTGGTCGAAGCTGCCGCCCTCAGTCCAGCGGACGCAGCTGTTGCCATGGGAGCTCCAGAAAACAGGCACCAGCCTGTGACCTGCGAGCTCCCGACGATGTCGTCCACTGGCCCGCGGCCGAGCCCCGGATTCAGGCCTCCACCACCAGGACGCCGCCCCAGCCACCGGAGCACCGTCTCAGCCCACGCCGGCCCGCCTCAGCTACCGGAGCACCGTCTCAGCCCCGCGCCGGGCCGCCACAACCATCGGAGCACCGCCTCAGCCCCGCGCTGGGCCGCCTCAGCCACCGGAGCGCCGCCCAGCCCCGAGCCGGGTCGCCCTCACGGGAGCGCCGTCCCAGCCTCGAGTCGTGCCGCTGCCACCAGAGCGTCTCAGCCCTGCGCCGGGCCGCCCTCACCGAAGCGCCGAGTCGTGCCGCTGCCACCGGAGCGTCTCAGCCAGCACCGTCCCAGCCCTGCACCAGGGCCGCCCTCACCGGAGCGCCGAGTCATGCCGCTGCCACTGGAGCGCCCGAACGCCGCCACAGCTTGAAGACGGTGAGTCCTGGCTGGCTCTACCTCCGGAGCCGGTCGCAGGTTGGAGGCCGCCAGCTCCGCCATTAGGCCTCAGCGCAGATGGAGGCAGAGAAGGGGGATACGACAAGAAAAAGTCGCATTCCCCCGAAGAGAGAGACAGAAAGCCCTGTTTCAGCCCCCCCCCCCACACATAACACAACCTAATAACCAAAAATGTAACTAAACAAGACAAAAAAAAACAACACACAAAAGTAAAAACAGACGGACTGCAGGCGAGCCGCTGCCGTTCAACAGCGCCGCCACTTCCGGGGAGTTACCTCTTACTCCCCTTAGAATCTTTATTCCTCTTTGGAATGAAATGATCCTACATCTTCTGGATTATGCCCAGAAATTCCTGCCATTGCTGTACTTCCGTCATTCCTGCTAGGATCCTTTTCCAGTCGGCCTTGGCCAGCTCCTCTTTCATGCCTTCATTGTCCCCTTTGGTCAACTGCAACACTGACACTTCTGATTTAACTTTCTCCCTCTCAAATTGCAGATTAAAACTTCTCATATTATGGTCACTACCTCCTAGCAGTTCCTTTACCTTGAGTTCCCTTATTAAATCTGTTTCATTAGATAACACTAAATCCGGAATTGCCTTCTCTATGGTAGGCTCCAATACAAGGTGCTCTAAGTAGCAATGTTACAAAATTTTGAGATTTTAAAAATCAAGTCTGTAATTTATCCCATCAGATAAAGCATAAAAATAAGTTTAATTTGACACCTAATTCACTTTCATATCTCAAATATTTAAAAAGTTATGGCCATTTTCATACTCGGAAATGAGCATCTTGTTCCCTATTGATTTTCTATGGACATAACAAAAAAGTTGTGATCGTGAACAGTCAAAAGCCCATAACTTTCTTAAAAATTAAGAGAACTGAATGAAATTTTCAGTTATCATAGATTGAAGCATTCTGAAACAAATATAAAAGAATCTTACTTGGATGACCTGAAATTAAAGCATATAATTAGTTAGTTACCTAATTGTAGCTAATTTCAGACTTCAATACTAGATCTAAACATCTATCCATTTCTTAATAAATTATTAACATTTTTAAATAGCCTAAATGTCCAAATAATATTCACAAATAATTCACAATAAAACATGATTTTTAAATCTCATTTACATTAATTTATAGACCAAATGGAAGGAATTCAGTGTGCAATTGCTGTAAATAAATGCCCATTTAAATCAGCTTTCTAGTGGGTCCCTGTGGAACGCGCTGGTTTAGAACGTTCACATTGCGGTAGATTTGTGCCTCAAATGCCCAGAAAAATACTGCGCGATATAATTTGCCCAAATTGAGCTACTCGCAATATTAAATTTTGTATAAAGGGATCTTTAGAAGCCCTTTTTAATGTAAAAATATACAACCTAACTTCAGCTGTCTGCTTTATGAAACCCTGCGGTTGCTGGCTGTCGCGGGTTTAGAGATTGATTTTTAAACTACTATAACTATTATACGAGGCCTTTAAACCTAATAATAGCTTTTGCGACGGGGTCTTCCAGCGATTTTTCGTTAATAATTAACTAGGCTGAACGTCTTCGATTTGAACAGCCTAGAGAAAATCGCGTTTTAAACCCGCCCCCTCTAAACGGCGCCAAAATCGCGCACACACACAGCGGCAGATTTTCAAAGACGCTTCAGGTAGGCTTTGCAACATACCTACTCTAAGAATCCATCTCGGAGGCACTCTACTAATTCCCTTCTTGAGGTCCAGAACCAACCTGATTTTCCCAGTCTACCTGCATATTGAAATCTCCCATAACCACAGTGGCATTATCTTTGTTACAGGATGATCCTGAGTTGCGTGTGACGGACAATTTAATAACCTCACTGGTGCTGAATTTTGTAAATTCCTCAGCAAAGATTGGATCAAAAGTATGCACACAACTCCACCCAGTTTCAACTGCATTGACCTAACCTAAAGGGTAGTTCAAAGTATAAAAAGTGAACTGAAAAATGAATGGAGGTCAAATTGGGACAAAAGAAAAACACAACATATTTCACATCCAGAATGTTTTGTTCAATGATGGGACAAACACCTAGACTGTTACAGATGGACAGATATGACAGAACGCGGAATGTGCAAAGGAACTGCAGATACTAGTGTTCACAAAAGGACACAAGGTCCTGGAGTAACACAATGGTTCAATGGCACTTTAATTGTCACATGCACTGAGGTACAGTGAAATTAAATGTTGCTTATAGTTCAGGATCACTATACATAAGCATTTAGATATGTCTTAGATGAGCATCTCTGATACAGAACAAGTGTAGAGCAAAAGGACACTGAGACAGTATACAGTCGCCAAAATGTAGCACCAGTTTTAAGTCCCAGTTATTGTTAAATGCGTAGCACCTCTGGAGAACATGGATGGGTGACATTTTGGGTCGGGACTGAAAAAGGGCCCTGACCCGAAATGTCACCCATCCATGATCTTCAGAGATGCTGTTTGACCCGCTGAGTTACTCCTGCAATCTCTGTCCTTTTATGTCGGAATACACTTGGTTTCGGCGAAGTAAAAGCTCAGAGTTACTGTACATATATATAACACTGAAGGAGCACAATGTGACCCCCATTTTCAAGTAGACTATGGTGTATATTATATAAATGGTGTTACCTGCCTCCAACTTAAAGGGGGAGCAGTGTAATGTATGTGATATAATTAGCATATATTATGTCTTGTGCGAGGGGACGCATGCGCTGGGAGAAACTCAAGGTGGCGTCCTGGAATAAAGAAGCTTGTTAGTTTACTCCCGTATCTGAGTGTTATTTTAAGTCAGTTCCAAGCACCCAAATACACAACATTGACGATCCTGCATTTGTAAGAGAAGGCAATGAAAAATCGGATTGTCCGATCACACCATTGATTATATCACACCAGCCTCAGCTGATCGATAGTTGCCTGTTGAAGTGTTATTAAGTCGAGCTAAGACATTTTACATCACAGTAATCAGTTCAAACAGATGCTTATGCACTGGAACTAGAAGCTTCTTTCCCTTCTACTGCATCTGACATGAGAGGCAACCATCTGACACCTGAACTGGATTGAACATAATGCATGTGGAACCCACCAGATAATTTGTTAATAGATAAAGCATTCATTCCGAGGAGGGGGAATAATCCCTGTTGAGTGGCGATGATTAACAAGCCAGTGGAGCCCACCCTTACATCTATACTATTGCTTTTGCAGCATAGTTGTCTCTTTCTTTCACTTGTTTGTCACACTTGGAATGTGTGTAATCTTAATAAGTCATTTAATTTTTGATACCGCCATCTACAGTAATATGCAGAAGACTATTCAATAATGTTAGTTTAGTTTAGTTTAGAAATACAGCATGGAAATAGGCCCACCGAATCTGCGCAGTCCAGTGATCTCCTCACACTAGCACTATCCCTCATACACGAGGGACAATTTTACAATTTTACCGAAGCCAATTAACCTACTAACGTGCATGTCTTTGGAACGTGGGAGGGAACCGGGGCACCCGGAGTAAACCCACGCGGTTATGGGGAGAACGTACAAACTCCCTGCAGACTGCACCGGTAGTCAGGATTGAACCTGGGTCTCTGGCCGTGTAAGGCAGCAACTTTACCGCTATGCCACCGCGCCGCCCGTCATTTAAAAAATAAAAATAATGGATCCTTACAAAAGTTGTGCCTGTTAAACGGCAGTATGATGCATTGGTATTTGTGTGGTGTCTGCTCATGTTTGGATATGTTGAATGTCGTTCCAGTAGACATCATTTCGCTGTTTTTCCTGTCATGAATATTTGGTTGAAGAAGTGTGCAAAAACTTTAAGCAGCTTTATAATTTGCTGGTTTAAAAACTAACTAAAGGACTAAAATGTATATATTTTGCTATTCGTACATGTGATGTGGGAATAGGTGAAAGGGCCAGAAAATAATGCTCATTCCTAATTAACCTCAAGAAGACGGCAGCAATCAGCTTTCTGAACCTTTGTTATTTATGAGGTGAACTTGCTGCCATGGTACCATCGGATAACTTTAGCCTAGTGACAATGAAGGAAACAGCAATCTAGTTATTTTTATTCATTCACTAAATGTGGACCTTATTGCAATAGCCAGCACTAATTGCACACTCCTAATTGCACTGAGAAATGCTTTCACATCGAGGGTTGTTTGTGACTGGGATGGCAAGCTAAGGCCCTGTTCCACTTTCCCGAGTTACTCACAAACTCTCCCGAGTTTTCCCCTTGATTCGAACTCGGAGAATTACGGTACTAGCCGTTCGTAGGTACTCGGGGCTATTTTTTTAACTCATGGACATTTTTCAACATGTTGAAAAAACGCCCCGACTTACCTGATGCCCCGAGTTCCTACCGCTGGCATTACGAGCCGCTACGAAACATCTACGGACTCCTACGGCCTCCTACGAGCTCGCTACCGACATTCCCCGACATTCCCCAAGTTCGAATCAAGGGGAAAACTCGGGAGAGTTTGTGAGTAACTCGGGAAAGTGGAAAGGGCCTTTAGAGGTGGTGTTGTTCTCATTTGTTTTCTGCTGCTGTCAGCCTGAATGGCAGAAGTCATGAGTTTCTGAGGTCAAACAAATCTTAGTGAATTCCTGATGTTCATTTTGTAATTCACTTCTACAAGATGAACATCAAGAATTCATTGCACCAGTAATGGAAAATACTTTAGGTGGTGAAGAGGAGGCCAACTAAAGATGCTGAATTGTCCAGAATGGCACTGAGTTACCTGGGTGTTGCTAAGGCTGTACATATCCCGCAAGTAGAGAGTAATCCACCATACACTTCACCTTTTCATGAAGGTGACTGGAAATATTTAGATGTTAAAAGGTATTTCATTCACCACAGAAAGCCCAGTCCCTGATCTGTTGATGTAGCCCCACTATTTATGCTGCTATTCCAGTTAAATTTCTGATTAATGGTGATGTAGGGTGTCAATGGCAGAAATTCAGCAATGGAAATGCTGTTCCAATTGGGTGGAATTAAATTCCACCAAATCAGAGGCAAAAAACAGTTATGAAGAAATATGTTTAGGGTAAGGGGAAAAAGATTTGGAGAGTATATGAAGGGGACCTTCTTCATTCGGAGAGTGGTAATAGTCCTGGAATACACAATGTGAGAGAATGGTTGAAGCTGGGTCTCTAACAGCATTTAATAAGCATCAAGATGAGCACTTGGATTACTTGAGCTTGGAGGGGTGTGAACCAATGGGAATAAAATGGAAGGGCACACTCTGCTTGCCATGGGGATATTGGGCCAAATGGCCTCTCCATGCTGTATGATTCTGTAAGTTGACAGAGGTTGTTACTGCCTTGCACTTGCCATTCATGAGGCCAAGAATGAATGTTGTCTGGGTCTTGATCATGCAAACCTGGACTATTTAATTGCCTGAATGGAACCGTACATGTTTGCGATCAGCAGTGAGCATCCCCATTTCATCAGTTCATATGTTCCAGGAGCAGAATTAGGCCATTTGGCCCATCATTTACTCTGCCATTCAATCATGGCCGATCCATCTTTGTCTCTCAACCCCATTCTCCTGCCTTCATCCCATAACCACTGACACCCATATAATTCTGAGCTTAAGATGGAGGGAAGGTCTAGAAAATGGTTAGATGTAGGGCGTTCTCATGAGGAATGCTTCCAGCAATGCTTTAATTGGACCTGCAGTGAACCCATTCAAAAGCCTATGCAGCTGAGAACATCACAGACGCAAAGAGAAGGAAACACAAGCCTGAAATCTAGGGCAATTTAAATCCACAAGGAAATAAAAAAGGTAAAACCATTTGATACATGTATTCACACAGTTTTAATCGTAAATAGCAATTTGAGTCTGCGGAAGTGAAATTAAATACTTGGTAGGATCAACAATTGATGTGATGATTGTAGTTTTAAGCAGAGGGTTTCCTTCATCAATGCACCCAACAGGTGATACTAAAAGGAAATAGGATTTGTGTAAATTTCCATATAATCGTTGCTAATATTTAATAAAATATTCCTTTATAGTCAATTGCTCTCAATCCTCCTTAATAGTATTTTTCTTCTTAAGCATGAGTCAAAGCCAGCCTTTGAAATCAGTTCCCAGTTCTGTTGTTAATGTATCTGTGCACAGAGTACAAATCTCCAGACTGAAATGGCAGTTTTAAAGCACTATTACAAGGTAACAGGTATTTGCATCATGAAATATAAAACAGACACACTTATTTTCCTTTAGAAGATTGACAGGAAATATAAATAATTCCCCTTTAAAATTTTCCATGGGAAATTCCTGTAATATAATGACCAAAAAAAAAATACCTCTGAATGATAATATAATTACATTTTTAGGAAGCTTATGATCAAAACCACATCTTTCTTATTGTTATGTACGACCCTACAACGAGATAATTTCAATTAATTTATTGAGTCATATTTGAAATTTATGTCTACTCCTTATAAGGCAGCACATTTAAACCTCAAGTGAAGACCAAATGTCAAAATGGAAGCCTGGTGATCACATTAAGCAGAAGATTACAGAGCTCTGCGTTAAACAGCCAGCAGGAATAATTTTTCCCATCTGGTTCATTGTCACAAGTAGATTGAAGAAGCAAAGAATACTTCATGCACTGCATTCTGACTGCTGCGCCCAGCAGCTGTGAATCATTTAAAGATTATTCTCCACTACTTGAAGTAGTTTCATGCTCAGTATTCCAGTTGGCAGAATCATGGTGACCATTTGCAATATTATCTTTGACATAACCAAAAAGGGAGTAAAAACAAATCTGTATTATGGTTCACCTCTTCTTTTTGTGCCAGGTGATCTTATTGAAAAGATTTTGTTTAAATTTCAGCAACATTAAAGGTATGTTCAGACATCAGCTTGTGTTAATTGAAAATGATTGATAGATTGCTGAATGGAATGTTCCCTCCACCATTTCACCAAGACATGATTAAGCTGGCCTTTGGTAGCTCTGATTGTTACTCAAGTGCAGTGTGCTACATTTAAATGCGAAAAGACCATCAGATGAAAAAGGTCCAAGTTAGACTGGATATTTGGCACTGCCATCGACAGTGAAACATTTCCAATTGAAGAGTAATCAATTAAGTAATTTTCATGAAAATAATATGCCCCTTGCTTGCACATATTAAATGAAAAGTTCAGTCTGCATAATGTTGAATCTAGACTTTCTGGCAAAGTTATACAGAAAAACATATCATACAAGTTTACATTGGTAGGTCAGAGATAGAGAGAATTGGCAGCTTCAAATTCCTGGGCATTAACATCTTGGATGTTCCATCCTGGACCCAGCACAGATGTAATTACAAAGAAGGTTTGCCATGCCTCTACTTTTTCAGAAGTTGAAAGAGATTTTGCAGATGTAATGTAGAACGTATCTGACTGACTAGTTCATGGTTTGGTATGACAATTCCAATGCACAGTAACACAAGAGGCTGTAGAGAGTGCATTCAGCCCATACGATCACAAGCACTGCTCTTTCCACAATCAAATGCATCTGCATGAGTTGCTGCCTCAAGAAGATGGCATCCATCATTAAAGATGTCCACTATCCGGCCCATGCCCTCATCTTGCTGCTACTATCGGGAGAAGGTACAGAAGCCAGGTTCAGGACAGCTACTTTCCTACAACTATCAGGTTCTCGAACTAAGCTGCATTACTCTAATGCTACTTCAACAACGAAACATTACCGTTTCCACTGCCATGGACTTGCTTTCTAAATATTTTTTTGCAGTTTTTTTCTATTCACTGCAGAATTCAAGTGTAATTTCACCATAATTGATGTTTTTTCATGATGTTTGTGTCTTTGTGCCTGTGATACCATTGCAAGCAAGATTTTCATTGTATCTGTTCCTCACTGTAGTGGTACACATGACAATAAATGCAAATAGGCTTGACAGATATTGTCAGGTACAGGTGATCTCTAGGAATTAGAACCTGTTTCTTATATTTTTCACGTTGTCCCTCTTCAATCTTTTTGTGGTGGACTGAGAGAAAGAGAAACTACCTCAAACCAAAATTACAGGGTTATCAAAATATTGTTCATCCAATTTGGCCAGGTCAAAACTTGGGTATACCTCAAAAATGATTGCATGGCATTTGTAATTTTTACCATCCTTTGGATGAAACGTTAAGGTGAGGTCTGGTTGACTTGCTCAGGTGTCACCATTGCACTATATGAACAAGAATAAGGGGGCTTAATTTTGAAGTCCTGAACAATATTTATCTCTGTTAATATCACTAACACAGGTTATCTGCTCATTATCAAATTGCATTGTGAATGATCTGAATATGCTCCAGCCGGTTGCCACATTTCCCACATTACCGATCCCTGTGGAATATAAGGTTGGCTGGATTGCAGAAGCCAAAGAGTGGCAATAAAGGAGGCTTTCTCTGTTTGGCTGCCAGTGACTAGCGGAGTTCCACAGGGATCGGTGCTGGAGCCATTTATCTTCATGTTGTATATTAATGATTTGGATGAGCGGATTCAACGCTTTGTGGCCAAGTTTGCGGATGATACGAAAATAGGTAGAGAAAGCAGGGACTCTGCAGATGGACTTGGACAGGTTGGGAGAGTGGGCTGAGAAGTAGCAGATGGAAAATAGTGTAGCAAAATGTGGAGTCATGCATTTTGGTAGTAGGAATAAAGGTGTAGACTATTTTCTCAATGGGGAAAGAATCTTGATTAGTATGGGGTGTCAGAGGTTACAGGGAGAAGGCTGGAGAATGGGGTTAGGAGGGAGAGATAGACCAGTCATGATTAAATGGTGGAATAGACTTGATGGGCCGAATGGCCTAATTCTACTCCTATCACTTATGACTTCATGACCTTATGACAGGTGAGTGTCCTTCAAATAATATTTCTTGGTGTTGGAATGTCATCGCCAAGCTCTAACTGGATTTTTGTGTGGATACTTTATTTCAATCGACTCAGTCTGTGTCTTGTGCAACAGGATGTAATAAAAACAAATGATCATTTGTTCCCCTGATTAGTTGATGAAAATAAAGTTATGCGCAGTACTGGCCATACAGATGAGGACTAGAAAGGGTAGAGCGACTGAAGGAACTCAGCGAGTCAGGCAGCATCTGTAGTGGGAAACGGATAGTCAAGATTTGGCGTCACGTCTTGACTCGAAACATGAATTTCAAACATTTCCCTCCTCAGTTGCTGCCTGATCTACACAGTTTTTTTTTGCCAGAGATTCCTGCACCTTGCAGTCTCTTGTGCTCCAGATGAGGAGAATGTGGTACAAAACTGGCCTGCAATATGCCTGCTGATTCTAGCTGAGCCACGGATGGTACTGATAAAATTGTGAAACACACAGTCTAATGAAGGGGAAAATCAACTCAATGTTGAGTCTAATCATTATTCATTGGGTATAAATTTCACCCTCACGATCTGACACTGGAGATCACCTTAATTCCGTTTTCATTGGTTCAGTATGATGACAATTTGTGGTTGCTGTAACAGCTGTGAGACCCTCCTGCCAGCTCACTGTCCATGTGGAAACAATGAAAATTCCTACCCATCATCCTTGCCAGAACGCCAATGGAAACCAATCTATCTTGGATTTCTCCTGATTGGAGCCAATGTCATTCAAGATAGAGAGTTAAAATCAGTTGAAATATTGTAGTATTCTTTCAAACCTTTTGGGATACATACAGAATTAGTGGAATGGAAATGAAAAATCAAGAGTTACATATGGAGCAGCCAACTCATAATCAGCCCTTCTGCACAAGTAGCATTGACCAGCTTCCCTTCCATATTTGTCATGTGTACCTTCTAGGTGGTAGGTTGAGTAGTTCCAGGGATTCTGCAGGTCACTGAGTCTGATTCATAAGCATTTAGTTTAAGTGCAGAAGTTCGAGCAGGTTGCTGATCTAGTGGATGGGCCTCCATGATCACATTTGATCGTACACTTCTAACATATATGACAATGTGTGGCAGAACAGGATTTTCAAGTCATTCCACATGCTGTATCATGTTGAAATGTCCAAAATATTTCACAGTTAATTTCCTTTGAAGTGCAGTACATTTTGTTGTGTAGACAACAACAGATGATAGTCTGAAATCCCACACAGCCACACACCAATTTGTGAGGTATGACTGCGAATAGTAGGATGTTTTCCCCTTGAGTCCCTTTGACCAATGTTACTGAGGGTCCTTGAGACCACACCCAGTCAAATGCTGTCTTGGCGTTCAGTGCTCTCAATATCACATTAGTCCTGGGATTCAGCATTTTTGTTGGTCTTTGGGCTGAAGCTATGATGAGTCCTGGTAGATGGTCCTGGTAGATGGCTTATGAGAAGGTAACTAATGAGTCAACTATTTGCTAGTTTAATTGAGTTTAGTTTAGAGACACAGCATGGAAACAGGCCTTTGACCAACCAAGTCCACATTGACTTTTGATCAGCCACACACTAGTTCCATGTTATCCCACTTTCA
Source organism: Amblyraja radiata (assembly GCF_010909765.2). NCBI lineage: Eukaryota > Metazoa > Chordata > Chondrichthyes > Rajiformes > Rajidae > Amblyraja > Amblyraja radiata. Next base: position 51,695,510 of record NC_045958.1, on the reverse strand, counting down.
CAATCTACACACTAGCTACAATTACAGTGGCCAATTAACCCACAAACTGAACACCTTAGGAATGTGGGAGGAAAGCAGAGCACCTGGGGGAAACCCACATGGTCACAGGGAGAATGTACAAACTCTGCACACACAGCACCTGTAGGAAGGATCAAACCCAGGTATCTGGCACTGTGAGACAGCAGCTCTACTGAATGAATGAATGAATGAATCTCTTTATTGTCATTGCACATGGTACAACAAAATTTAAAAGTCAATCCCACGGTGCGATTCACAAGAGCAATTTTAACTATATAAGAAAAGGAAAAAATATATACATATTTTTAAAAATGCACCCCCCTGCTGCACCACTGTGTCACTCTTCAACACTATTCATCATTGCCTTCTACACCATCCATCAGTTTGTTGAAGATAAATACAAAAAAGAACAGATTTAAGCATGATTTGTTGTTTACATTCCCTAGCATGCCCATGTTGGTCAAGATTCCCTATCTACACTAGCCCCACCTGCTCGCATTTGGCCCATATCCCTCTAATCTCCATGTACCTGTCCAAGGTCTTTTAAATGTTGTTATAGTACCTGCCTCAACTACCTCATCTGGCAGCTTGGTCCATGTACCCACCACACTCTGAGTGAAAACGTTGCCCCTCAGGCTCCTATTGAATCTTTTCCCTCTTACTTTAAACTTATGTCCTCTGGTTCTTGACTCCCCAACTCTGGGTAAAAGACTCCCCCCTTTTTTCAGTTCCATTTATTAATTACTATGATGCTGCTTGTCTTTTTGAGAGAGACAAGTCAAGTCAAGTTTATTCGTCACATACACATACGAGATGTGCAGTGAAATGAAAGTGGCAATGCTCGCGGACTTTGTGCAAAAAGACAAACAAACAAACAACCAAACCAACTATAAACACAATCATAAACACACACATATTCTTTTACATATTAAATATTTGAAGGAAAAACGTTCAGTAAAGTTAATCCTTGGTGAGATAGGAGTTTACAGTCCGAATGGCCTCTGGGAAGAAACTCCTTCTCAACCTCTCCGTTCTCACAGCATGACAACGGAGGCGTTTGCCTGACCGTAGCAGCTGGAACAGTCCGTTGCATGGCTGGAAGGGGTCTCCCATGATTTTATTGCCTCTGGAGTTGCACCTCCTGATGTATAGTTCCTGCAGGGGGGCGAGTGAAGTTCCCATAGTGCGTTCGGCCGAACGCACTACTCTCTGCAGAGCCTTCTTGTCCTGGGCAGAGCAATTCCCAAACCAGATGGTAATATTTCCGGACAAGATGCTTTCCACAGCCGCTGCGTAAAAGCACTGGAGAATCCTCGGAAACACTCTGAATTTCCTCAATTGCCTGAGGTGGTAAAGGCGCTGCCTTGCCTTACTCACGAGTGCTGCGGCGTGTGATGTCCATGTCATATCCTCAGAGATGTGGACTCCCAGATATTTAAAACAGCTCACCCTATCCACAGGATCCCCATTTATCCTCAATGGTGTGTACGTCCTCGGATAATGTGCCCTCCTAAAGTCCATGATCAGCTCCTTCGTTTTTTTGATGTTCAAGAGGAGGCTGTTATCCTGGCACCAGAGTGCTAGATCAGCCACCTCCTCCCGGTAGGCCTTCTCATCGTTGTCTGGGATCAGGCCCACCACCACAATGTCATCAGCAAACTTAATTATTGAGTTGAAGCTGAACCTAGCCACACAGTCATGTGTGTACGGGGAGTACAATAGGGGGCTGAGGACGCAACCCTGGGGCGATCCTGTGCTCAGGGTGAGGGACTTCGAAGTATTCCCTCCCATCTTGACTACCTGGGGCCTGGCGGTGAGAAAGTCTAGGGCCCAGGCACACAGGGGGGTGTTGAGCCCTAATTCCAGTAGCTTCCCGGCCAGTCTGGTGGGGACTATCGTGTTGAAGGCTGAACTGAAGTCTATGAACATCATCCTCACGTAGCCCCCATTCTGGCTGTCAAGATGAGAGAGAGCGGTGTGCAAAACCTGGGAGACCACATCGTCCGTGGATTTGTTTGGACGGTATGCGAACTGCAACGGGTCCATGTTCCGAGGGAGGAAGGCGCAGATGTGTTTCTTCACCAGCCTCTCAAAGCATTTCATGACTACTGAGGTAAGGGCCACCGGACGGTAGTCATTCAGACAGGCTGGGGAGGCATTTTATTGGTACCGGTACAATGATGGATTTTTTGAAGCAGGCAGGGACCACGGATTTGTCCAGGGAGAGGTTGAATATTGTAGTGAGCACCGGAGCTAGCTGCGTAGCACAGGACTTGAGTACTCGCCCCGAGATGCCATCGGGGCCTGCAGCTTTCCTCGTGTTCACCCGTGTCAGAGCCCTCCTCACGTCGTGCTCGGACAGCGAGAATGTGTGCACATTCCTCCCTTCAGCTTCGGTAGCCAACCCGCTGGCGGTATTGTCGATAGTCGGCAGACCTGGGGTGGTGTTGCCCATCTCGAAACGAGCGTAAAATGAGTTCAGGTCATCAGCTAGGGAGGTGCCGGCACTTGCGGATGAGGGTGGGGTGCTCCGGTAGTTGGTTACAGTCCGTAGCCCCTGCCACAGGCGTCTGGTGTCCTGCTGCTTCATCTGTGACTCCGTCTTGTCCCTGTACCTCCTTTTTACGTCCTTCACCGCTCTTCGCAGTCGGTAGGACTCTACCTTGTAGACGTCCATGTTTCCTGATGCCAGGCCCGAGTTGTAGGCAGCGGTGCGAGCATTCAAGGCCACACGAACGGACCTGTCTACCCAGGGTTTTTGGTTCGGAAAGGCGCTTACCCTTACCGTGGGGACGACGTTGTCGGTTATTGTTGCGATGAAGTCCGTGACTGCTTCCGCGAACTCACTGACATCACTGGACCTTGTTTGGAACATATTCCAGTTGACATCGCTCAGTGCATCTTGCAGCATGGCCTCTGACTGGTCGGACCACCGCTTCGGTGTGCTCAGAAAAGTATTGTTCTCACAAAAAAGGTGAATAAGTGCCTGGAGCCTACTACATTTCACTCCCCACAATAACATTTAATATTTATAGAGATGCATGGAATTCAACTATAATTGAATCAGTCCTTACTTGCAAAACCTGGATGGAAAATAATTCAGCGTAATGTCAGATACTGTACATGCTGTGAACCACAAAAGAATGCTTTCTCTATCTGTACAAGTTAGTTAAGTGTATATAAATCTTATACACAATGGCAACAATGTCTATAACTGCCGATCAAACTGCCTCAGGCATTCCATAGATCTCCACATATACAAGAGTACCACGACAAGAAAATTATTGTTTCAACTGAAGCTTTTTTTGCGATTATTTTTGCCGTATCTTCACTATAGTCTCTACGTTTTATTAAGAATATTTTAAATCTTTTCCCCAACTTCATTTCCCCCAACATTGGTGACCATGAAAGTAACCAATCCAGCAATAACATTGATATTACCTTAAACGTGCCCATCTCAGCTCTCTGTTCAAATCACTGCATTAATTGCATGCATGGCCGTCTGAAGGGGGGGGGGGGGGTTCAACCTTGCCTTGAACGTCAGTAAAATCATGTAAATGATTGATGATTTTAGAAAAGGAAGGCCCTTCCCAAACCAAACACAGTCAATCTGGGCCTGCACTTCATCCTCCAGCACCTAGACTGCCAGGGGACCTATGCGAGGATTTTGTTTGTTGATTTTAGCTAGTTAGACATGTACATGGATAGGACAGGTTTGGAGCGGTATTTGGCCAAATGCTGGCAGATGGGACTAGTATAGCTGGGACATGTTGGCCTGTGTGGGCAACTTGGGCCGAAGGGCCTGTTTCCACACTGTATTATACTATGACTCCATGAATGGTGTCAGAACAACAACTTTGCCTTGAACGTCAGTAAAATCAGGTAAATGATTGATGATTTTAGAAAAGGAAGGCCCTTCCCAAACCTATATTCATCAACAGGTCAGTGGTGGAGACAGTCAACAACCTTAAATTCTTGGGTGTGCATATCTTTGAAGATCTCTCCCGGACCCAGCACATTGTTGCAATCATAGAGAAAGCACACCAACCCCTCTACTTCTTTCAAAGACTGATGAGATTTGGTATGTCGATGTATACTCTCTTGAACTTCTACAGGTGTATCACAGAGAACATATTGACTAGTTGCATCGCAGCCTGGTTTGGCAACTCAAATGATCAAAAACTAAGGAGATTTCAAAAAGTGATGAACACTGCCTGGTGCATGGTGGGTGCTGACCTCAGTGAAGGGATCAATAAGAGACGCTGTCTCAAGAAAACAACCAGCATCACCAAGGACCCACACCAGTCTGCCCACAATCTCGTTTCACTCCTGCCACCAGGAAGAAGGTATAGGGGTCTGAAAAGTGTAACGATCAGGTTCAGGAACGGCTTCTTCCCAACAACCAAGAGTCCAGAGTCAAGGGTTTTATTGTCATATGTCCCAATTAAATTCTTACTTGCTGCAGCACAACAGAATATGTAAACAGAATATGTAAACTTAGCTCAACCATCAAACTATTGAACACTACAAACTCCAAATAAATTCTGAACTATGAACAGCCTGTGTTGCACTTGATATTTAGGGCATTGTTGTGTTTTTGCACTAGTTTGGGGGTTTTATTTATTTAATTTTTTTAATTGCTTCTTATACTATTTATTGAGTACTGCGTTTACTAAACTTACTGTTGTTACTAGTAAGAATCTCATTGTTCTGTTCCGGTATATATGACAACAAAACACTCTTGACTCTCTTGATTGGATGTGTCAGCAGGCTTAGAGTAAACCAAAATGCTCAATTTAAGAAATTTGAATAGAGACTTACAAACCAGGTTTATTTCTACGCTAACCTCCATGCTGATTAAAGAAAGATTTGTTTGTCGTTTAGTACATGGACTCTTGGTCAATTGGAAGTAGGGACCAAGAGGACTGGAGACCAGTCACCACTGCATGTGCTAATGACGTAATTGCTGGCTATTATCATGACCATCTTCAAGAAATGTGGCCAGTCCAATTCTGGCAATAAAGACAAGTGTGAAGTGGTGCATTTTGGCTATTTATACTATACTAGGATATAGCTAGCAAATGACAGGGCCCTGGAGAGCATTATCGGCAGTCTTAGTATTGGCAGTGAGAATTTGGAGTAAATGCATACTGTAGTTCCCAGAAGGTGATGACAAATCAATACAGAGTTTGAAGAAGGCATTTAAAACACATAGATCAGTACAGCACGCGAGCAGGCCCTTCAGCCAATGATATCTGTGTTAACATGCTGCCAATTTCAACTAATCCCTTCTGCCTGTACATGATCCACAACCCTCCATCCCTGCATCTTCATGTGCCTTCTGCAAGCATCTTAAACACCATTATCATATCTGCTTCCACCACCATCCCCGGCAGCAGGTTCTAGGCACCTCCCACTCCAGGTGTAAAAAAATTGCCCTGCACACCTTTAAATTTCCCCCCTCTGACCTTAAACGTTTGCACTCTAGTATTTGATATTTCCCGGCTGGGAAAAATGTTCTGATTGTCTACCCGTTCTATGTCTCTCATAATTGTTATAAACTTCTCTCAGGTCGCCTCTTGTCGCCGACACCCCAGAGGAAACAATCCAAATTTATCCAACCTCTCCTTATAACTAATCCTCTCTAATCCAGGCAGCATTGGGTAAACATCTTCTGCATACTCTCCAAAATGCAAGACTAGAGCAGCATGTGGTACTCCAAATGCAGCCTCATCAAAATGTTATAAAGGTCTGATTTGGCAACAGGACTTCCTGACTCTTATACTCAGTGCCCTGTCTGATGATGGCAAGCATTCCATACGGCTTCTATACCACGTTATCTACTTGTCTTGTGCTTGCCTTAATTGACCGAGACACTATAGGAACAGGGATGATATTATACAGATATACAAATCAAGGGTTAGGCCTCAGTTGGAGTATTGTGTGCAGTTCTGGTTGCCAAGCTGTAGAAAGGATGTGATTAAACGCAAGAGGGTTCCAATAAGATTCACAGGAATGTGCCTGGACTGGCAAGCTTGAGTTATAAAAATAGATTGGACAGGCTGAGACTTTTCTCATGAGTGAACGAGGTCTAGCTGTGACCATATAGAGGTTTGTAAAATGATGAGGGGCATAGATAATGTAGGTAAAGACAGGTTTTTCCCAGAGGAGTGCCTGAAACTAGAGGGCATAGGTTTAAGGTGAGAGGAGAAAGATTTAAAGGAGTTCTGAGGAAAAAGTTCATCACAGAATCTGAGTCTGAAGAAGGGTCCTGACCCAAAACTTCACCTCTCCATATTCTCCAGAGATAATGCCTGACTCCAGATACTCCAGCATTTTGTGTCTATCTTTGGTATAAACCAACTTCTGCAGTACTTTTTATTACATAAGGTCAAATGTAGGCAAATGGGATTAGGGTAGATAAGCATCTTGGTTGGCATGGATGAGTTGGGATGAAGGGCCTGTTTCTGAGCTGAATAACCTATGGATTTATGAATCTAAAAGGATGCAGGGAGTAGCAGCACCTGCTACACATGGCCTTCTTTGACCTTGTTCAAGATAGCGCTGGAGCAAGGTGACCTTTTGGATGCTGGTCCCAGAAGGGGATCTGCTATAATCCATAACAATCACTGCACTCTTTTAAATCTTTAACAGCACATTAGTTACACTAATAATACCCTCTTTAAATCCTTTATATCTTGCACTGAACGTTGTACCCTGTATCTGTGCACTGTGGACAGCTTGATCGTATTCATGTACATTCTCTTTTCTGACTGGATAGCTTGCAAACAAAAGCTTTTCACCGTACATCAGTACAAGTGACAATAATAAACTAAACTAAACTAAACTTACTGAAGCTCTTGACTTCATCAAGTGGGAGGGACTGTGAAAAACCCTCCTCCAGTTTAGATAGCCATATAAATTGATTCCAAACTTTTCCCCTTCAATGGATAAAAAAGATCACGGGTGGAATTTATGTCAAAGACTGACATATATGTTAACCTGCAGTTTCTGTTTAGTTACAGTATCTGAATCTGCATTTGCATTTCAACTACTGTCCCATTATTCAGAAATCCTAACCTTGCAACATGCTGATTCCCTAACTCCCTGTGACATGCTGGCATCCCCTTATCCACACTCTCTTTGACAGACCATGGCCCTGCTGCATACTGCTCTCCTTGAAACTCACTTGGAACCCCGTTCCCATATTCTGCTAAAACCCACCAGGTTCTCCATAATTCACTTCTTTTAAACATGCTGGGTTCATTGGAAAATTAAATGTCTGAAACATTAACTAAAAGCGCATTGGATTATTAATGGGAATAAAATACAATAGTCCAGAAAATCTGCCAGTATGGCACCACTAAAGTTCTGTGTGTACTGGATTAACAGTTTTACTGCATCTTATAACTTTTCAAGTAACATCTCATGTAACATTTGATGATGTATTTGTTTTTAGCTCATCAGTGTGACATTAATCTTAGGCAAGGATTGGGTAAACACTCTGTAGTTACCTCAGTATGATTTGAAACAATATATTTTCTTGAAACAATATTTGCAGTTGTGCATGCTTAGAGGCTGAGCATCAAACTACTGCCTATTTGTTCACTGAAGTTGGCAAGAAGATAAGCCTTTCACAACGACCACAAAACAGGGGCGGCTCGATGGCACAGCGGTCGAGTTACAGTGAATCACAGAGTTATAGCCTTATAGGGCCATAGACATGGGTTCGATCTTGACTATGGGTGCTGTCTGTATGCAGTTTGCAGGTACTTCTCGTGACCTGTACGGATTTTCCCTGGGTGCTCCGGTTTCCTCCCACACTCCAAGTTTGTAGGTTAATTGGCTTGGTAAAATTGAAAATTGCCCCTAATGTGTGTAGGATAGTGTTAGTGTGTGGGGATTGCTGGTCGGCGTGGACTCGGTGGGCCAAAGGGCCTTTCTCTGTTGTGGGGCTGCCCGGCCTCGGAGCGTGGGGAGCGGTGGTGGCTCGCTTCTACGGCCCGACTCGGACTGGGACATTGGGAGCTCGCGGGTCCGGGTGGGAGACCGCTTTCGGAGCTCCCGCCATGCAACTTCTCCAGCCCGTGTCGCGGGGTCGGAACGACCCGGAGCGGGTCCGGACATCGCCCGGCGCGGCTTTAATGGCCGCGGGACATTCCAGCACCCACCGGGGGCTCCAACTTTGTGACTTTTGGGCCTGGAGCAGGCCGTACATCCCCCGGCGTGGCCTAAAATGGCCGTGGGACTTACCATCGCCTGCCTGGGGCTTCAACATCAGGAGAAAAATGGTGCAGGGGAGAGAAAAGACTTTGCCTTCCATCACAGTGAGGAGGAGATTCACTGTGATGGATGTTTGTGTGAATTGAATTGTTTGTATGTCTTGTAGGAATAGTCTTTGTTTGAATGGCTGTGGAAATGGAGTTTCGTTTGAGCCTCACTGAGGTTCAAATGACATGTAATAAATATTGTATTGTATTGTATTGTATTGTAAAAGGATATCTGAATGTCAGGACCGGAGAATTGACACAGAACTGGTGGTGGTGGGCATGGTTGGCCAGAGAGGAGGAAGAGAGGAGGAGAGGGGAGAGGAGGAGGGGGGAGAGGAGGAGGGGCAGGAGAGGAGGGGGGGAAGAGAAGGAGGGGAACCGGGCGAGCGAGTGGGCTGCAGGCGAGTAGGCTGCGAGCAATCAGGCTGCGGGGCCCACGGCGAGCAGGCTACTGGGCCCACGGCGAGCGGGCTGCGAGACCCATGGCGAGTGAACGGCGGAGACTTGAGGGAGGCTGCGGGCGCATTCTGAGGACGGTCAAAAGCAGCGGAGGGCCAGTCGATCATGAGGGGAAGCCCACCCTCCCACGTGACAGACGATCGGGCGGGGGAGATGGAGAGGAGGTCGTCCCCAGTGACGGCCAGAGATCGCCAGGTGGGATCGGGATCACCAGCAAGTAAAAGGAGTCACGATTCCCCGAGTCCCTGCGATCGATGGAGGAATCGCAGATCTCCATAGACGGCCTCTCCCAGAGGGAGTAATGGGCATCATGGCCACCTTCCCATCACCCTCACCAACACGGCAATAACAACCGCTGCCACCATGTTCTAGAACTTCAAGGAGCCCAGCGGAGCGCGCAGCACGACCTGAGCAGCAGTTTAAAAACTCTAAGTGATGAATTTAAAGAAGTAAATGTTAAGAAGCCAAGAAGTACAGAAGACAGAACAAGGATGACGTCACTCGCAGCGTGAGCTAAGGCAGGCAGTCAGATCCATTGTGACGTCATCAGCGAGACCATCTCATTTATCTTCTAAGTTATTTAAGATTTGATAAAATGTTCATAAATAACTCGAGAAATAATGCATGAAATTTTCAGATAGGGCAATTTTTGACATCATGGCATAAATCTCTATCGGAATATGTAAAAATGTCACCGTTAGCATGGAGATGTGACACGCACACGAACATCACACACACACACACAAATACACACACATCCAAGATCAGAGTTTTATAAGTATAGAGATATTAAAACAATTTTTTTAACTGATAATGATCAAAACACCCCCACCATTCTTGCTTGGCAACATGTAAAGTTGGTCCAATTCAGGCTGAGTGCAGGCCTGATGGATTCATAAATGTTCTTCCTAATATTTGTGCTTGAGATATAGGTAACACTTGCGAACCACAATTTATTGGTGATCTCCCTTACTCTGTTTTCATTGTGTAGATGCACAACTTGCAGCATTCAACTTGCAGGGAATGTGGGATAAAGAAGAAGTAATGAAAAGGATGGGGTATGGAAACATTGCCCTGTTGTTATTCCCAGACTTAATGAAGGTTGCTTAAATTAGCTGAATGCTGTCTCTTCCATCAGGAAAATACGGTGTGGTGCTTTGCTGTTACCATTAATTATGCTTCACTATTGTTTCTGGAAGAAATTAGATAATAATTTAATGACTGCCATGCCACATATTAGGATGATGTGTGACCGTGTACAAATAGAGGACATGAATGTAACGTAGAATTCCTGACTAATCTGACTATGGAGGTAGTTGGCAGATGGCTAAGGAGATGAATTGTGTCTGAGATTGATGGTGCAATTGTGGGATTTGGCACTTTGTGATACATTCAATGCACCAATTGCAATGAATTGGCAATGAAAAATTGTAGAGATCCTTAACCAAAAAATGTTCAAATAGACTAAGTGCCTGGATCTTGTGCATTTTCCTGGTTTACATTATCCACTTTAGTTCATAATCACCCAAATGGATAGTCTGAAGAAGGGTTTCGGCCCGAAACGTTGCCTATTTCCTTCGCTCCATAGATGCTGTCTCACCCGCTGAGTTTCTCCAGCATTTTTGTCTGCCTTCGATTTTCCAGCATCTGCAGTTCCTTCTTAAACAAATGGTTATTCCATGCTATTTTGGAAGCTGTGGGGACTTGTCAGCAGCCAAACAATGGGCAATAACTTTTGACATATTTTGGCCACTGTTGTTTCAAATTTGCTCATTCCTATTCATAAAACATATGCTGAAATAATTTCCTACATTTTAAGATTGAGTTAATGAATTATATTTAATAAACTATGCCTTTTTATTATACAGCTCATAACAACTCTTTTTCTCCAGGTAATGATCAAATTATTTTTTACTTGTCAAAACAGGATGCAAAGATTATGAAGCTCAATCTCATTTTTCAAAATGTCAACCTTAGTATTCTCAAAATAAACAGGAAATTAAAAATATTGAATGAATAACAATTTATAATGAAGTTGTGGTGGCCCACTTGCTACACAAACCCTCAGCATCGGGGATACGGTCACGTGACTGGGCAATGGCAGGGAGGAGTTGTCATGGGGTATAGGGGTGTATATTGGTTTATGTAACGAACCCCGGGACAACCCTCTCTCTCTCTTCCTCTCTCTTCACGTGAGTGTCCTGCCACCTCAGCAGGAGCTCAGCTCGAGCCCACGAGGCAACAGCCTCGCAGCAGCAATAACAACTTTGTGTTAGTGGACCAACATGCATGTATTTCAAACCTATTATGCCTGAATAAAGTAATCCGTTTATTCACGACGTTTGGTGCCTCTACAAAGTGTATATTTCATTGTATAAATATTTATTTATATATAATATAGATTATAGAATGTTATTCTGATAACATTCTGCACAGGGCAGCACAGTGGTGCAGCGGTAGAGTTGCTGCCTTACAGCACCAATCGATCCTGACCATGGATGCTGTCTGTCTGGAGTTTCACCATTCTCCCTGTGATCATGTGGGTTATCTCCGGGTGTCCGGTTTCCTCCCTTGTTTCAAATACATGCAGTCCTGCAGGTTAATTGGCTTCTGTAAATTGCCCCTAGTGTGTTGGATAGAACTAGTGTACGAGTGATTGTTGGTTGGCACAGATTCGGTGGGCTGAATCTTATTGTTTCCACGCTGTATCTCTCAACTCAACAAAAGGACCAAATGAGCACGAGTTCAGTAAACATTATGTCAGTAAACTCAGTAGGTGTGTTTTTAAGACAGAACTTTGAAAAAATAATTGCAGGTATTGCTGCAAATGTTCAGTCTTCTATTGAAATATTTTATTATACTAACTCCAAAATGTCTACATTTAGCTTCCCGCCTCACAGAATGCTTGACAGACCAAATTTACAAGTCCCAGTCAAGGATAATTTTGTTCAGTTTATCCCCACAGTCAACCCAGTTTTATTCTCTTTGTGATATTGCGCCTCCGCCACCCTCCCAGCAGATTAACAAACGTATTTTCTCTTCTTTTCAGTGCTGATGAACGTTATCAATCTGAAACGTAAGATTTGTTTTTCCTCGCACGGATGCAGATTAACCTGCTGCGTATTGCCCAGCATCTTCTGTTTTCATTTTACAAATCTCAGCATCGTGTTATGTCAGACGCTGGAGTGTCAGCCAAAATTGGAAGTCTTTAACACAAAGGTTTATTAATGACATGCGTGTGTGTTCTAGGACCCAAGGGAGATGGAACATGCATCAGTATGTTTTCATTTTCCAAGTGTGTAGCATTTGAGCTTAAGTTGCAGCACACCTGACAATGTAAATAGCTCAAAGGTACACACAATTGCTGGAGGAACTCAGCGGGTGCAGCAGCATCTATGGAGCGAAGGAAATAGGCGACGTTTCGGTCCGAAACCCTTCTTCAGACTGATGGGGGGTGGGGAAAGAAAGAAGGAAAAGGGGAGGAGGAGGAGGAGCCCGAGGGCGGGCGGATGGGAGGGTGGGAGAAGACAGCTAGAGGGTTAAGGAAGGGGAGGAGACAGCACGGGCTAGCCAAATTGGGAGAATTCAATGTTAATGCCATAAGGACGCAAGGACCCCAGACGGAATATGAGGTGCTGTTCCTCCAATTTCCGCTGTTGCTCACTCTGGCAATGGAGGAGACCCAGGACAGAGAGGTCGGATTGGGAATGGGAGGGGGAGTTGAAGTGCTGAGCCACCGGGAGGTCAGGTAGGTTATTGCGGACTGAGCGGAGGTGTTCGGCGAAACGATCGCCCAACCTACGCTTGGTCTCACCGATGTAAATCAGCTGACATCTAGAGCAGCGGATGCAGTAGATGAGGTTGGAGGAGATACAGGTGAACCTTTGTCGCACCTGGAACGACTGCTTGGGACCTTGAATGGAGTCGAGGGGGGAGGTGAAGGGACAGGTGTTGCATTTCTTGCGGTTGCAACGGAAAGTGCCCCGGGGAGGGGGTGGTGCAGGAGGGAAGGGAAGAATTGACGAGGGAGTTGCGGAGGGAGCGGTCTTTGCGGAAGGCAGACATGGGGGGAGATGGGAAGATGTGGCGTGTGGTGGGGTCACGTTGGAGGTGGCGGAAATGGTGGAGGATTATGTGTTGTATTTGCCGGCTGGTGGGGTGAAAGGTGAGGACCAGAGGGACTCTGCCCTTGTTGCGTGTGCGGGGATGGGGAGAGAGAGCAGTGTTACGGGGTACGGATGAGACCCTGGTGTGAGCCTCATCTATGGTGGCGGAGGGGAATCCCCGTTCCCTGAAGAACGAGGACATTTCCGATGCCCTGGTATGAAATGTCTCATCCTGGGAACAGATGCGGCGTAGGCGGAGGAATTGGGAGTAGGGGATGGAGCCTTTACAGGGGGCAGGGTGGGAAGACGTGTAGTCCAGATAGCCATGTGAGTCAGTGGGTTTGTAATGTATGTCGGTCAGGAGTCTGTCCCCTGCGATGGAGATGGTGAGGTCAAGGAATGGTAGGGAAGTGTCGGAAATCGTCCAGGTGTATTGGAGTGCCGGATGGAAGTTGGTGGTGAAGTGGATGAAGTCAGTCAGTTGTGTGTGGGTGCAGGAGGTGGCACCAAAGCAGTCGTCAATGTAGCGGAGGTAGCGGTCGGGGATGGGGCCCTGGTACGTCTCGAACAAGGATTGTTCAACGTGCCCGACAAAGAGGCAGGCGTAGCTGGGGCCCATGCGTGTGCCCATAGCTACGCCTTGTGTTTGGAGGAAATGGGAGGAGTCAAATGTAAAGTTATTGAGGGTGAGGACCAACTCCGCTAAGCGGAGGAGAGTGTCAGTGGCTGGGTATAGGTTGCTCCTCTGGTCGAGGAAGAACCGGAGGGCTCTGAAATAGCTCGTTCTAAACATCCCCCCAGTCTAGTTTCAGTCAATAAAATACTGAGTCAAGCACTTGCGCATCTAAACTTTATTTTGGAAAAACACAATAACAGTTCCCATTACAATACCTAACCACTGCGGGTTCGATCCTCGTATCTGCCTGACCAAGCCCTCCTAGCCTTGTTCAAGCAGAGACACTCCAGAAGGTCACGCAGTCCTAAGCGATCTCCCAGAAGATCGACACAGGACCTCGTGGGAGCGGCCTTTTATAGGCCCCTGAACCTTGAGGGGCTGAACCACATGGGGGTGGTCTCTATACAGTCCAATAACAGATATAAATTAACACAGTACATGATGGACATTTCCCTAACCCAATAATACAGTGATTAATACAATATATCTGACAAAGTTTCTAGATGCAACTTAAAAGAGATTAATTATGCAACATGTGCCTTGATATTCAGGAAACCCAGACAAGGCTCAACACTTAACCCAATCAACATCTAGCAAAGTAAAGCTTTGCAACAATATTTATAATGTGTGTGTCTGGTTTGGGAGGTGAAATTTACCCAATCCGTTCCATGCAATTTACACCGAATTGTCAGAATCTGCAGATGTTCCATTCTCTTCCTGCAGCTCTTATCTAGGCTCTAGACAAACTGGCACCATTCTGCAGCATGTCCCATTTCTGCAGAAGGCACATTTAAATTGACCAAATGGCCTAGCAGCCCAGAAGCCTTTACTCAATTTTAGTGTCCTGGCATCTCCAATTTGGCCAGAATTAACAACAAGGCTGCAAAGCTGCACGGGGTGGGGAGCCCTCTCCATCTTGTGCAAGGCCCTGTGGCAGCATTGCTCCATTGTTTGTGGGGGCCAAGACATCAGGCGCCACACATGGTGCACCCAAAGTCCTTCTGTTCGCCAGCTCCTGTCATGTGCAGTTACTCAGTTTGGCTGTGCATCAGAGGAGGAATGGGTGGAGAAAACTGGAGCTAGGCATGGATTAGGAAAGTGAGTTCTATACAGGATAAGATCATGATCAGAAGTAGGACTTCAGTGGAGTGACTTCAGACATTAGGCTGGTGTTTGCAGATTTGGTTACATGCGTCTATTTGCAGGTCAATGGAGGGCTGGCATTTGGGAAGCTTTTCAAAGTGAGATAGCAAGAGTACAGGGGCAGCATGTACATGTTAGGGCAAAGGATAAGGCTGGCACATGTAGGGAAACTTGGTTGACAAGAGATGTTGAGGCTCTAGTCAGGAAAAAGGAGGCATATGTTAGATTTAGGCCATTGGCATCAAGCTAATTATTTGATACCAGTTAAGATGGCCAGTGTATCTTTAGGGATGGGACTTACTTTACCCATTTTTGTCCTTGTGCAATGTTTTGGAGAGATTGTGCACATCTATGCTCTCATTCCATTACTCATGATGGACGCCAATATGTATATGGACACAAAGTGCTGGAGTAACTCAGCGAGTCAAGCAGCATCTTTCGAGAACATAGATAGGTAACATTTCAGGTTGAGAACCTTCTTTTGAGGAAGGGACCCAATCCAAAACATCACCTGTCCATTTTCTCAGAGAAGTTACTTCAGCACTTTGTGTCAATTTTTGTAAACTAGCATCTGCAGTTCCTTATTTCGATGTGAATACGTATATCTTGGTTATAACAAATGGATTGATTTCAAACTGTCAATCTGAAATTTGTGCGCTGCATCTGTGCCCAGGATGAGGTTATCCAAACTAGATCATCGGAGATGTCCTCATTCTTTAGGAAACGGGGGTTCCCCTCTTCCACTATAGATGAGGCTCTCATTAGGGTCTCTTCGATATCCCGCAGCTCCGCTCTTGCTTCCCCTCCCCCCATTCACAACAAGGACAGAGTCCCCCTTCTCCTCACCTTCCACCCCATCAGTTGTCACATACAGCATATAATCCTCCAACACTTTTGCCACCTCCAACCGGATCGCACTATTGGCCACATCTTTCTATCTCCACCCCTTTCTGCTTTCCGCAGAGACTGTTCGCAACTCCCTGGTCAACTCATCCCTTCCCACCCAAACCACCCCCTCTCCAGGTACATTCCCCTGCTACCGCAGGAGATGCAACACCTGTCCTTTTACCTCCCCCCTTGACTCCATCCAAGGACCCCGACAATCTTTTCAGGTGAGGCAGAGGTTCACTTGCACCTCCACCAACCTCATTGACTGTATCCGCTGTTCCAGGTGTCAACTTCTGTACATCAGCGAGACCAAGCACAGGCTCGGCGATTGTTTTGCTGAACACCTCCGCAATCTGCCTTAACCTACCTGATCTCCTGGTTGCTCAGTACTTTAACTCCCCCTCCCATCCCCAATCTGACCTTTCTGTCCTGGGTCTCCTCCATTGTCAGAGTGAGGCCCAGCGCAAATTGGAGGAACAGCACCTTATTTTTCGCTTGGGTAGCTTACACCCCAGCAGTATAGGGGTAACATGAGAGGGAACTTCTTTACTCAGAGAGTGGTAGCGGTGTGGAATGAGCTTACAGTGGAAGTGGTGGAGGCAGGTTCGTTGGTATAATTTAAAAATAAATTGGATAGGCATATGGATGAGAAGGGAATGGAGGGTTATGGTATGAGTGCAGGCAGGTGGGACTAAGGGAAAAAAGTTGTTCGGCACGGACTTGTAGGGCCGAGATGGCCTGTTTCCGTGCTGTAATTGTTATATGGTTATATGGTTATATGGTTATAGTATGAACATTGACTTCTCTAACTTTAAATAGCCCTTGCTTTCCCTCTCTCTCCATCCCCTCCCCTTCCCAGTTCTCCCACCAGTCTTACTGTCTCCGACTACATTCTACCTCTGTCCCGCCCACTCCCCTGCCATCAGTCTGAAGAAGGGTCTCGACCCAAAATGTCACCCATTTCTTCTCTCCAGATATGCTGTCTGTCCCGCTGAGTTACTCCAGCATTTTGTGTCTACAGTCTGAAATTTATCATTATTTAGGAATTGAGGGAATCAGATACACAAGGTTAGAGCAGAATGGAAATTTGGATAATCTATTGGGCATAATTTAATGAGAGATAGCATTATCTTGACAGGTGGGGTCAGGCAAGATTGTTCTATGTTTTTCCACTGATTACTGGTTGAAAAGTGCTGCCCTGACACAAAGAAACATATTCTCTTACATTTCTAAACTCTCCTCTAAATGAATTAAAAAACCAAAGGCAACAAATTAATTTTGCTTCATTTCTGACAGCACCATTAGAACATTACAAAACATGTTTCTGAATCTCTCTCGTAAAAATTTGATATAAAATATTCACCTCTTTAATTGTAGTATTTCCTAAGGTGGTTGATTGATAGAAATATACTGACATATAAATAACAAATATATGATTTATATCTAGATTTTATTCTTACTATTGTTTTATGATAAAACTGTAATTACTATGATTCCAGTTTATTATGAAATTATATTATCTTACATTTGTTACATGATAGCACATACGATACAATCCATTCACATTGTCCTCAGTGAAGACCTGTGCCAAACAAAGCTGCCTCACTAAACCAACAGTTCTTCTTGCTCCAATGCTGTACCTTACCTCCAATGAGCTCCCTGCCTGGAATGAAACTAACCAACATTGCTAATGGGAACACAGAGACACAAGGAACTGCAGTTGCTGGAATCTTGAGTAAGCCAAAAAAAGTGTGGGAGTAACTCGGCAAGTCAGACAGCATCTGTGAAGGGGATAGATTAGTGGACAAAGGCCAGAGATGAAAGGAAGATATATGAAAAGAAGATGAGGTGTGAAATATAAAAGCCGAAGGGATTAAGGTGGCAGGGGACAGGGGACAGGGGGAAAGGGGACATAATGTTGGGAGAAATAGATGCACACCAGGCTGGGGGCACAGGAAGGAGAGGGGCGAAAAATAGGTATTGCACGAAGGGAGGCCAGTGACTAGTGGGGTGCCACAGGGATCTGTGTTGGGTCCACTGTTGTTTGTCATGTACATCAATGATCTGGATGATGGTGTGGTAAATTGGATTAGTAAGTATGCAGATGATACGAAGATAGGTGGTGTTGTGGATAATGAAGTAGATTTTCCAAGTCTACAGAGAGATTTATGCCAGTTGGAAGAGTGGGCTGAAAGATGGCAGATGGAGTTTAATGCTGATAAGTGTGAGGTGCTACATCTTGGAAGGACAAATCAAAATAGGACGTAATTGGTAAATGGTAGGGAATTGAGGAATGCAGTTGAACAGAGGGATCTTGGAATAACTGTGCACAGTTCCCTGAAGGTGGAATCTCATGTAGATAGGGTGGTAAAGAAAGCTTTTGGTGTGCTGGCCTTTCTAAATCAGAGCATTGAGTATAGAAGTTGGGATGTAATGTTAAAATTGTACAAGGCATTGGTGAGGCCAATTCTGGCGTATGGTGTACAATTTTGGTCGCCTAAGTATCGGAAGGATGTCAACAAAATAGAGAGAGTACAGAGGAGATTTACTAGAATGTTGCCTGGGTTTCAGCAACTAAGTTACAGAGAAAGGTTGAAGTTAGGTCTTTATTCTTTGGAGCGCAGAAGGTTAAGGGGGGACTTGATAGAGGTCTTTAAAATGATGAGAGGGATAGACAGAGTTGACGTGGATAAGCTTTTCCCACTGAGAGTAGGGAAGATTCAAACAAGAGGACATCACTTGAGAATTAAGGGACAGAAGTTTAAGGGTAACATGAGGGGGAACTTCTTTACTCAGAGAGTGGTAGCTGTGTGGAATGAGCTTCCAGTGAAGGTGGTGGAGGCAGGTTCGATTTTATCATTTAAAAATAAATTGGATAGTTATATGGACGGGTAAGGAATGGAGGGTTATGGTCTGAGTGCGGGTAGATGGGACTAGGGGAGAATAAGTGTTCGGCATGGACTAGAAGGGCCGAGATGGCCTGTTTCCGTGCTGTAATTGTTATATGTTATATGGTTATGAAATACAATACAATACAATACAATACAGTACAATACATTTATTTGTCATTTGGACCCCGTTGAGGTCCAAACGAAATGCCGTTTCTGCAGCCATACATACAAAACAAAAAAGACCCAAGACCCAACACAATTTACACAAACATCCTTCACAGCGCATCTTCTCCTCGCTGTGAAGGAAGGCAAAAAAAACATATCAATAGTATGAACATTCAATTTGAGAATGAATGTTCATACTATTGGGTTGTAAGCTCCCAAGAAGTATAGGAGGTGCTGTTCCTCTAGTTTGCATGTGGTCTTATAACCATATAACCATATAACCATATAAATAAATTGGATAGTTATATGGACGGGAAAGGAATGGAGGGTTATGGTCTGAGTGCAGGTAGATGGGACTAGGGGAGAATACGGGTTCGGCATGGACTAGAAGGGCCGAGATGGCCTGTTTCCGTGCTGTAATTGTTATATGGTTATGTGGTCTTACTATGACAATTGTGGATATCTAGCACAAAAAGGTCAATATAGGAATGGGAAGGGTTTAAAATGATTCTTAATGGGCAACTGTGTAATCGAGAATCCAAACATTGTGCATTTAATTTCTTTGGAAATGTTATGCTACAATGCTGAGAACTATATTCTACACTGGTATTTTTCTCTTTGCTCTCTCTTTTGTGTTTGGTTTGATTGTAATCATGTATAGTATTAACTGATTTGATTAAATAGTATACAAACAAAAACTCCTCACTGTACCTCACATGTGAGAATAATAAACGTAAACAATAAACCTAAACCTAAATATGTCTATACAAAGGTTGACACATACTCGGTAGTCGAGATGTTGTGTGCAAATGTTGCTTGTGTTTATATACATTGGAAGTCCATACTTTGTCCTTGCTGGCTTGTTCCCTGAAGCATCCAAGAGAACGAATCTTACATTCAACATCTAGTATAGTTTAGTTTAGTTTATTGTCATGTGTACTGAGGGTACAGTGAAATGTTTTTTTGTTGCGTGCTATCCAGGTAACAGAAAGACTATACGTGATTGCAATCCGGCCATCCACAGTGTACAGATACAGATGTCCATTAAAGTCCAATGAAAGACACAAAATGATGGAGTAACTCAGCGGGACAGGCAGCATCTCTGGAGAGAATGAATGGGTGATATTTCGGGTCGAGACCCTTCTTCAGACTCTGAAGATTCAGATTCTGAAGGTCTCAACCCGAAACGTCACCCACTCATTCTCCAGAGATGCTGCCTGTCCCACTGAGTTACTCCAGCATTTTGTGTCTGCCTTTGATTTAAACCAGCATCTGCAGTTCTTTCCTACACAAGGTCCGATGAAAGATAGGCCGAGGGTCTCGAATGAGGTAGATGGTAGCTCAGGACTGCTCTCTAGTTGGTGATAGGATGGTTTAGCTGCCTGATAACAGCCGGAAAGAAACTGAATCTGGAGGTGTGCATTTCCACATTTCTATACCTCGTGCCTGATGGGAGAGGGGAGAAGAGGGAGTGCCCGGGGTGAGACTCACCCTTGATTATGCTGCTGGCCTTGCCGCAGTAAAGTGAAGTATAGATTATGTCAATAAAAGGGAGGTTGGTTAGCGTGATGGGCTGGGCTGTGTCCACAATTCTCTGCAATTTCTTGTGGTCTTGGATGGAGTTGAAATAAATCCCGATAAAATTTCACCTCATCTGTTGAAATTGGTGAGAGTTGTCGGGGACATGCCAAACTTCCTAAGCCTTCTAATGAAGTAGATCCAGTAGAGATAAAATGTTCCCCTTCCCTGTCGCACCTGCACCAGTGTAAGCATGTCAAAGCACTAGAAATATACTGTCAATCAGAGGGGAGGCTGGCTGGACTATGGTACCTCCTCAGCTTTGGTGCCACTGTGTTATGTTGTGTCGTAGACTTCTGTGTTTGTGTTTTTAAAAAATATATATTTTTTAATATATTTTATTTTAATATGTTTTATTTATTTATTATTTATTTATTTTTATGATACTTGACTGTAAGGAAATTTTATTTCGTTGTCTCAAATTGAGATAATGACAATAAATTGAATACAATAAATTGAATACAATACAATCCTGTTTTCACAAATCCTCCAAGTCCATTTGGTCACATCAATGTCCTCTCCCAAGCCAATTTCACCAGCAGTGAGGCCCTGATTAGATTAATTGGCTCCAATATTCAGGCCATCTTGTTTATACTCTTTTCATTCTTTCTCACTCAATAGCCACTGTCATTAACCTATCAACCAGTTGATCACAACTTATCAAAATGTCCACCCTGACCTCTCTCTATCATCATAATCACAGTTATTGCCTTTGTCTTATCTGCCACTGTCTCTGCAACATAAAACCAACTTGTTTTCCAACGTTCCCAATTCTGATTCAGGATCTTGGACATGAAACGTTTATCTTGATTCTCTTTCCACAATTGCCTGACCTGTTGGGTGTTTCCAACATTTTCTCTTTTTTATTTTAGTTTGCCAACACCTGCAGTTATTTTTTTTGATTTTCATTCAGTGCAGAGGTGTTGAAAATGCGAGCAGGAAGAATCGAAACTAATTAGTAAAGCTGAATGCATATGTGAAAGTGAGATGGATTATGGAATTGGCACTTGTGAAATAAATGCAGTGCTTTGTCTAATGCGGCCATGTGCTTTTTATTATTGATAACATGTGGTGCATTCGTTTTATTGATGAGGAAACAGTTTTAACTGTAAGGAAATTGTACCTCAAATTTCACGAAAGTATCTCTGCACATTTCACAAATAAATCTCAGCCAGGAAAGGCAGGGCAGTGAAGCATTATGGAGATCCAAAGCATTGAGCCACAAAGTAGTCAGCTGCAAATCAGATGGAAGTCTGATAAAATAGATTTATTGTCTTTTGTGTGTTGTTGTACAAAGATCAGTGGCAGTCTGGAATTTCCTCACAGAGAAGGGGGCAATGTCTACACAAAAGGTATTCTGGTTTGTTTATGTGCACCTATGAGTGATTTGCAGGAAATTTCCACCTCTTTTGAATAAAGGGTGAATAAAGTTGTCTGCTTATCAGCATCACAACTCATTCTATAGAGATAGCTTGTCACTGCACAACTCTCTCATTGAGCTGCGATAACTTCTTCAAAAACTGCAGAAATGCTAATACATTTTCTAAACCCACTTGGGATAAGAATTCCTCAAGCACCACATGTAACAGTTTTGGAACATCACTTTTTACAAATGGGGTTACAATTTTGCTACAGAGTACACAGAGGGTATTTACCCTCTGTTAGTAAATCCCTACGAGGCTGCTTGGTTTCTGCTTTCGTTCATGCACAGTCACAGCAATTAATTCCTGGTCACTCCGTTACTGAGTGAAGAAGAAGCAGGAAGAAAACCACATCTCATCTATTATTACCATCTTCACTGTATTCCTTTCATTATAGGAACTATCTGTAGGGCTTTTTATGTGAAAAGAAAATCTAATTAGTTGCTATATAGCCTTCCAAATGACTCTTTTCTTTAATTACTCATCTATCATATCTATATACTTTAGAAGCTGTGTGTGTGTGTGTGTGTGTGTGTGTGTGTGTGTGTGTGTGTGTGTGTGTGTGTGTGTGTGTGTGTGTGTGTGTGTGTGTGTGTGTGTGTGTGTGTGTGTGTGTGTGTGTGTGTGAGTTTGTGTGTGTGTGTGTGTGTGTGTGTGTGTGTGTGTGTGTGTGTGTGTGTGTGATTTTGCATGTGAAAAGTATCTCCTCGAAAACCAGATGCAAAAATGCGGAGATGTTTATCATTTCGGTTGGGATTTAACTTATGAGTTCAGAAATCCACTCCTTGGTCAATTATTTCCCCAGATTTTGAATAAAATTGATCACAAAACTCAATTTTTAAAATCTAAACGGCGCTCACCAGCTGCTGATGTCACAATGCCCACATGCCCACAAATCCAGGCCCACCTGCCTCCAGGCGCCGCCCACGCGCCCAGCACAAGTACGCTCGCACCATGCCTCCCATAGCTGGACTCCCACGCCCGCCCGCTCGCCCGCCATTCTTAAAATGCTCTGCAGATCGGGAGGTCACCGGATGTCACAGCCAGTAACCAGCTTGAAAATGGCGGCGGCAGTTATTGTCGGGGAATCGTCATGCGAGAGCTGCCGAGGCTGTCCACGCTGCCCGAGGTCGGCCCCGTCAGAGCCGCCCGCTCACCGGGTTCAGGTCCGCCCTCTCCCTCTCTCTCCCCATCCTCTCCCCATCCTCCTTCCCTCTCCCCCCTCCCTCCCTCCCTACAGCTGCAAACCCAACGTGCTGCCAGTCGCGCCTCTCACAAGTCCTTTGATAAAAATCTTGCGACCACCCCCTCTCTCTCTCTCTCCCCACCTCTCTCTCTCTCTCTCTCTCTCTCTCTCACCTCCCCCTCTCTCTCTCTCCCCCACCTCTCCCTCTCTCTCCCCCCCTTCTCTTTCTGCCCTCACTCTCTACACCCCCCCCCTCCCTCTCTAGATACGCCTGCAAGTTGGGGGCTATGCGTCAGTAGATAGGGTGATTATGGGGTAAGAGGAGCAAATTAATAATATTACTATATTAACAAGGTGGGTAGTTAGCTTGTGTGCGGGGGTAGTTAGTGTGTGTGTGGGGGTGGTTAATGTGTGTGACGCCGCATGCCGCCCCCCCCCCTCAACCGCACGTTGGGGGAACAGACCCAATGGGTCTGGGTCTAGTATCTATTAAAACTCTGTGTGTCTGTGTGTGTCATTTTGCCTTTGAAATGTATTTCCTCAAAAACCAGATGCAAAAACGCGGAGATTTTTACATATTTCGGTAGGGATTTAACATATGATTTCAGAAATCCTCTCCTCTCTAGATTTGGTCAATTATTTCCCCAGATTTTGAATAAATTGTTCACAAAACATTAAAAAAAATGTAATTCAAACTGCTGCATGAGGCACCACCTCACAGATGTCCAATCACAATGGATCTAATTTACATATGATATGACATCACAATGGGACAGGAGTGGGAGATCGGAACCTTCACATGGTCCCACTAAAATCAAACTTCTGCATAAGTCACAATGACATCTCACAGATGTCTAATCACAATGGGACAGGGGTGGGAGATCTCTCCCCCTCCCTCCCTCCCTTTCACAATGCATTTGCACCTGGCCCAACTGGCCCCGCCCGGTCCTGCCCCCCACCCCACCCCCCCCAGCATGCCTGGAGGCCCCGCCCAGCCCTGCCCGGCCCCACCTGCTGACCTCACAATGCCTTGCACCTGGCCCATCTGACCCCACCCGGCCCCGCCCCCCAACCCGTCTGCTGGCCCCGCCCCCCCGCCTGCCAGGTTGTAGATTCCATTGGTTTTCATTGAATTGAATTGAATTGAATTATTTGTCACTTAACATCACTAATTCTTTACATTAACTTTTAATTTCAAAGACAGTTTAAAAAAAAAAATTAGCTGTTTTCATTGACAGCTTAGATCGGACCCGCTGTGTGTGTGTGGAGGGGGAGGGGGAGGGTGGTTAGAGGGGGGGGGATGGTTGGTGTATGTGTGTGTGATGCAGCAGGCTGCTCCCCTGAATTCCATAGAGCTGCCGACAGCTTTCGTGCATGAGACGCGCACACTTCATTTCCAGAAACATTCTGAACGCGTGACGCACGGTTGCATTTCACTCTCTCTCTCCCCTCTCTCTCTCTCTCTCTCTCTCTCCCTTCCCCCTCTCTCTATCTCGTCCTCCCCTCTCTCTCGCTCTCGCCCCTCTCTCTCTCTCACCCCTCCCCACCTCCTCCCCTATCCCACCCCTCCCTCCACCCCCTCCCCTACCCCCATCCCTCCCATCCCCCACCCTCCTTCCCCTCCCCCTCCTTCCCCCTCCCTTTCCCCCCACCTCATTCCCCTGCCCTCTCCCCTCCCTTCCCTTCCCCCCGCTCAGCACCCCTCTCTGCATCCTCCTCTTATGCTCTCTCTCCTCCCCCTCTCTCTCATCCTCCTCCTCACCCACCCTTCCCCCCTCACCCACCCTCCTCTCACTCCTCCCCTCCACCCCCCTCTCCCCTCCGTCTCTTGCCCTGTCTTTACCCCTTTCTCTTGACTCCCCATTCTCTCTCTGCCCTCACTCTCTACCCCCCCCCCCCCCCTGCCTAGACTCACCTGCGAGTTGGGGGCTATGCGTCAGTGGATAGGGCGGTTATGGGGTAAAAGGAGCAAATTAATAATATTAATATAATATCAAGGGGGGTAGTTAGTGTGTGTGATGCTGCATGCCCCCCCCCCCCCCCCTCCTCCCCCACAACCACACTTTGGGGGAACAGACCCAATGGGCCTGCACTTGGTCTAGTATTATACTAAAACTCTTCCCTTTGTTCTCAGCATTCTAAATTTCTGAGTGTATGCAGGGTTGTGTTGGCTTTCTTTTAATCTCCTTAATTTGTATCTTCTTCCAAAACACTTTTCAGTGGGAGCCGCAGCACTTTCCATTGATGATGTCACAGTGCCATCTCACAGACGTCCAATCACAATGGATATCATTTACATATGACATCACAATGGGACAGAGGTGGGAGATTGCAACCTTCACCTGTTTCCACGAATGCAATCAACCTGGCGTGCACAATCAAATAAGATCAAATAGAACAAGTTGTCCTCCCCGCCCTCTCTACCCCCCTCCCTATCTACCCCATCCCTCTCTACCCCCCTCCCTATTTATCCCCTCCCTCTCCACCCCCCCCTCCCTCTCTATCCCTCCCCCCCCCCACCTGCTCTAGGGAGTGGTGAGTATTAGGACCTATGGGTGAGTGGTGGAGTATTGCATTCGGGGACCAGCCCTCCCCTGTGACACCACATGCATCCCCTACCCCTCAATCTCTACCCCCTCCCCCTCCCTATACCCTCTTTCTCTACCACCCTCACCCCCTCCCTCTCTACCCCCCCCCCCCCTCACTACCACCCTCCCTCTCCCTCTAACTGTGGGCTATGCATAAGTGGATAGGGCAGGGATGGAGAAAAGTGGAAAATGAATAATATTAATATAATATCAAGGGGGGGGTTAGTGTGTGTGGGGGGAATGGTTAGTGTGTGTGACACCGCAGGCCGCTCCCCCCCTCCCCCCTTCCCCGCCCCCACCCCACAACAGCACGTTGAGGGGACGGGACCCAACGGGTCCCACGGTCTCGTTTTCCTTAAAATTGTCGATGTTAGTAAGACACGCCTGATTATAACTCGGTTTCTCAGAAAGTAGCAGGACTACCATGCAATGGAAAATGAAACATCTTGATTTTCAGCAGCAGTGTTACATCTGAGAGGTGAAACGTGGACAATAATGGAAGTTCCTTTTGGAATGTCAGATATTAATCACAGAGGTATTTTTTGAATATAAGAACTGAGGATGGCCTAACAGACACTAATTCTCTCTCACAATTATATCCATGATCTAACTATTAGATGTTGTCAGTTTAGCCAGATTCACATTTTTTGCAAATAAGTTTTTTTGTTAATCCTTTTCCTTTGCCAGATTTACATTAGTTGATATATATGAAGCAAAGCAAAAATAACATAGAGCATTCAAAAGCACATCTGGTTAACTAAAGTTTTGCTGCCAGGCATTTTAATTCAGCTGGAATATTTGTAAAATAAACTTTGTCGGAGTTTTACAATTGTCATTTAGCATTAGCCTCTGTGACCCTTCAGCTGTTAAATTTGGCTCTATGTGTTTGTAACTTTATTTTCAACAGTTGCATTTTCTACTAATTTTCTCCACTTTACTGTGCGCCTAAAAATTTGGTTTTAATTTTACGGTCATCTTTTTCTTTTGTCTTGCTTACAGCTGCAACCAGGAAAGAAAATAAGAACTCCCCCCCTTTTCAACAAACAAGAATTTAAGAAGAAAAGGATAAGAGGCCATTTCATCATTGGTCCTGTAAAGCCACAGAATATAGTCCCAAACTTAACACTATAAAAAAATTCCAGTGCACTTTGTGGAGAAAGTCCATCGGCGGGCCATGTACTGCCAAGGAAAGTTATAGGACAGTGGAGGCTTTAGACGAACCATCGTTGAATTCCCATGAAATTTGTAAATATTTCCTTCATTTGTTCTCCATCTCCAATTAGTTGTGGTCAGGCTGATCAAAGGCCGAAGGGGCCAGTTGCATGTGAACCAGCATCCCTCATCGTGACATCCGCAAAGCAGAATGAAATATGAAATATCAAGTTTCCGCGGATGTATGAACTTGTAAAAATCTGAAAGAATAGGAGGTTTTTCACACTGAGTAATGTGAAACATTTGGTGGCGATTCTAAAGAGCAGAAGAGGGAAACTAAAGTCCTGGCCTGCAGTAAGTCAGAAGAAGGCTGAAGTTAAATTAAGTGCTAGCATGACTTCTCTTGATGTGAACTTTATTAAGACCTCAGCCGCACTGTAAAGTTAAAAGAAATCTCTCCTGGAAATATCTGCAGCAAACTTATTGGGATGGTGAAAAAACAATCTCAGTGAAAAAACAAAAACATATCTATTCATTTCTTTGTTTTTCCTGATCCACTCAAAGGCTTTCGACTGAGAGCAGGCTAAGGGGGGGATCTGCTTTTGTTGCAAACTGTGTCGCCAGAGACAGGTGTTGCGGATAATTAGTCAAGTAGGCCAAAGCCTACAGCCCTTAAAAACAGCCTACGTAAATAAATAACCTCAAGTGAAACCAGAAGGATACATCACATAAAATCTTACAGGCCATGTAACACAAGCCTGGAACCCTTTATCTCTTTTGCAGACCACTGTTCAAGAGTGCGAAGTGCCATCAGGGACAGGGCTTTCTGAACAATGCAATGTTTTTAATTGCTTCCTATGTCTTTTCCAGCTGTCACTCTTTAAGTGGGGTCAGAGGCTGGCACTGATTCTGCTTAAGGCACTTGCACAACTTCTTAGTGTTGCCGGGAGTGCCATTGCCTCCTTCCAACACAAGTTAACGGTACTTCTCCGAGGAGTTATGCAACAATGTTGATCCACAGATCCAGATGCAGAAATTGTTCAAAGCAGTTCATAATTTTACATTCATTCATTTAAGATATACATAGCAATAAATCTTGCTTTATTAATGTTGCTTTATTTTCACAAATATCTATTTTTAGTTTTAGCTTTAGAGATTCAGCACTGAAACAGGCCAGTCGGCCCACGGAGTCTGTGCCGACCAGCGATCCCCGTCATATTACCACACATTACACACTCGGGACAATTTGTAATTTTTACCAAAGCCAATTACATACAGACCTGTATATCTTTGGAGTTTAGGAGGAAACCAGAGCACCCGGGAAAATCCACACGGTCACGGGAGAATATACAAACTCCGTACTGTCATAACCCATAGTCAGAATCGATCCCGGGGCTGTGGTGCCGTAAGGCAACAACTCTGCCACTGTGCCACCTCAATAAAATATATAATTTCGTAAGGCAATGAGCCTCTTGCTGGTGTGGACAGTCTCGGACAATAGCAATTGTGCCTGGATTTCAGTGTCTGCTACAGTCACAGAGTCATAGAGTTAAACAACAGAAAAATAGACCTTTGGCCACATTCACTCAAGGTAAAAGGGTAACTGTGGAGAAAAGGACCCTTTGAAGACACAGGAGAAGGACAAGATACTGAATGTATATTTCTCATCTGTTTTACTGTGGAAAAAGACATTAAAAAAGTTAGAGAACTTGGGGAAGTGAACACTGATGTATTTAAGAGAGTCAACATTACAGCAGAAGAGTGCAGGAGGTCATAAAATGAATGAAGGTAGACAAAACCGTTTGACCTGTTCAAATGCATTCTAGAGCACTGTGAGAAGATAGGAAATAAATTGCAGGGCCACTGGCAAATATATGTATTTGTATCATAGAGTCACATTGTCATAGAGTGATACAGTGTGGAAACAGACCCTTCACCCAACTTGCCCACACCGGACAACGTCCCAGCTACACGAGTCCCACCTGCCTGAGCTTGGTCTATATCTCTCCAAACCTGTCATATCCATTTACCTGTCTAACTGTTTCTTAAATGTTGGGAATAGTCCCAACCTCAACTATCTTTTCTGGCAACTTGTTCCATACACCCACCACCCTTTGTGTGAAAAAGTTACCCCTCAGAATCCTATTAAATCTTTTCCCCTTCACCTTGAACCTATGTTCTCTGGTCCTCTATTCTCCTACTCTGGGCAAGAGATTCTGTGTATCTACCTGACCTTTTCCTCTCATGATTTTATACATCTCTATAAGATCACCCCCTCGTCCTACTGCGCTCCAAGGAATAGAGAACCATGGGTGATTGGTCAGAAGACAGGAGGGTGGCTAATGTTATGCCTCTATTGAACAAAGACTACATCAGTGCTGGATACGTTATTGCAATGGTTTCTGAGACATGGGATCTCTATGCATCTGGAACAATCAGGATGAATCAGGAATGGCCAGAACAGCTTTGTGGATAGGAAATTGTGTCTCACCGAATTGATTGAGTTTTTTGAAGGGGTGACCAGGAAGACATGAGGACTCTTGACCACCTGCATGTGCAGAGAGTGGTAACCAATGTCCATTCTATCCTGGGTTTGTCCCTTCCAACCATCCAGTCCATCGTCGTGGTGTGTTGCATCAGGAAGGCTGGTTGTATCATCAAGAAAACCTGCCACCCTGGTCATTTCCTTTACTCTCTTTTACCTTCTGGGAGAAGATAAGGAACTTGAAAGCCTGGATATCCAGACTTATGAACACCTGCTTCCCTACGGCCATCAGACTTTTCTTTAACAGCCCTTTCCCAGGGGCGTTGCCAATGAGACTCTGGTCTCATTTAGTTATTCTGTCATTGCAGTTTAGAGTTTTTTGTGTACTGCTTCAGACTGCATTCTGCTGTTTTGCATTCATCATATTTATTGCTGTACTTATTGTATTTATTGTCTACTCCATTCCTCAATTTTTGTAAAATAGGAATTTCATTGCACGCATGTTTCTATGACAATAAACTATTCTGAATCTGAATCTGATGACAGTGCCGGAGATGTTGTCTGAATGGAGATAAGCAGGACCTTTGTCAAGGTACTGCATGGTAGGTTTATCCGGAAGGTTCAATCACATGAGATCCAGGACAAGCTAGCCAATAGGATACAAAATTGTTTTGACGGTAGAAAACAACAGGTAGTGGTGGAGGGTTGATTTTTCCAGACTGGAGGCTTGGTGGTGTACCACAGGTGTGGTGTACCACAGGACTCTGTGCTGGATCCACTGTTGCTCGTATTTTATATCAACAATTTGGATAAGGGTGTAGGTGGTATTGTTAGTAAGTTTTTAGATGACACTAACATTTGTGACATGGTGGACAGTGAAGAAAGTTATCTAAGACTACGAAGAGATCTTGATGAACTGGGTCAATGGGGAAAAGAATGGCCGATTTTAATTCTGATAAATGCAAGATTTTTCATTTTGGTAAGACAAATAAGGGCACGACTTACACAGTAAATGATAGAGCCTTGGGGAATGTTGTAGAACAGGGAGACCTAGAGGTGCAGGTTAAATATTTCCAGTAAGGTGGTGACAGGTGGAAAAGGTGGTAAAGAAGGCATTTGGCATGCTTGCCTTCATTGGTCAGGATATTTAGAATTCGAGTTAGAATGCCATATTATAGCTGTACAAGACATTGGCAAGGCCACATTTGGAGTACTGTGCACCGTTCAGGTTGCCTTGCTCCAGGAAAGATCTAATAAAAAAGTGCAAAAAGAAAATTACAAGCATGATACCAGGTCTAGATGGTTTGAGGTATAAGGGGAGGCAAATAGGTTGGGTCTTTTTTCCCTTGGAGCATAGGAGGCTAAAGCACAACCACATAGAGGTATAAAATCATGAGGGGAACAGATAAGGTGAACAGCCATGGTCTTTTCCCCATGGTAATGGTGGGTGAAACGAGAGAGCAGAGGTTTAAGGTAAGAGGGGTAAGATTTAAAATGGATCTGCGGGACAACATTTTCACACACAGGGTGGAGCGTACATGAAGAGATGCCTTAGAAAGTGATAGAGATGGGTACAACCACAACATTAAAAAGTCACTTGGACAGGTATATGGACAAGAAATATTTGCAGGGGTATGAGCCAGGTGCAGGCAAGTGAGACTATCTTGGTTCAGCAACTTGGTCATCATAGCTGAGTTGGGCTGAAAGGCCTGTATCCTTGCTGTATAGCTCATTGATTCTATGCCAATTAAGCAGACAGCATCCAAGGTGACAACTCTGCTAGCTGCACCATTGTCCTATTATTAAATATCTACACATTGCAATATAGTTTCATAATACCCACTGGATTTGTTACTTCATTAAGTTATTGTTATTTATTCTGCAACACATCCAGGTTTGAAAATGTAAACTGGGATGCTATAATGATAATTCCAGTTGAATATGTTTAACATCCTTGCAGTAGATTTTCCTCACTGCACTGCGCACTCCAGGAAGTGCCAATTCTTCCCCTGCCTTGGTTTATCTGCTGCAGAAACCCTTGCAGCTAAAAATGACTATTCCAAACCCACCTTGTCTATCTTCCCCATGTTAGCCTCTGTAGATAAATCAGCAGAAGCGTTTTCTCCATTAGATGACTTGGAGTGACATTCATCCATCTGCCGTGTTCACAGACCTACAATAATCCTTGGCTAAGCAATAGTTTGGTTTTAACCCCTACATGGTTCTGTGACTCCACCCCTCCACGTTCCTCTTTCTATTATTTTAAGGTGTTCATTTAAAGTTACCTCATTGAGCAGACTTTGGTCAACTACCCTGATGTCAGTGTCAATTTTGTCCAAAAATGTTGGTTTGAAACACCTTAAAGTTTTTGGTTGTATTAAAGATGCAAGTTTTGTTGTTATTGCTGTTTTATAATTTTAACATATTTTAACCCATCTAAAAGTGAGTGGTTTTGCAGATAGTGAAGATGGTTGTGAAAAATTGCAGCAGGATCTTGATTGATTGACTGGGTGGGCTGAGGAATTGTTGATGGAATTTAATACAGAGACATGTGAGGTGTTGCATTTTGGGAAGTCTAACATGGGCAGGTCCTACACAGTGAATGGTATGGCTCTGGGGAGTGTTGTAGAGCATTGAGATCTAGGAGTGCAGGTGCATAGTTCCTTGAAGTTTTACTTTAGTTTAGAGATACAGCGCAGAAATAGGCCCTTCGGCCAACCGAGTCTGCACCGACCAGAGATCCCCGCACATTAACACTATCCTACGGACAGTAGAGACAATTTACAATTTACAGAAGCCAATCAACATGTTGGGCCGAAGGGCCTCTTTCCACGCTGTATCGCTCTATGATTCTATGCCTCTAAAATAAATATATTTATGATCCTATTAAAAACCAGCCTGAAGAATGCTACTGACAGTCTGAAAATTAGACTATACTTTCCTATAAGCATACCATGAATGACTATCAACATTGTGGCTGCTGCCTATTTATACGAGAATCTTTCCAAACTCCTATCCCCGTCGCCATGTTGTAAGGAGATAGAAATTGCAAACACCATTATCTTACTGCCTTATTGTATTGAATATCACATTGGGGTGAAATCCATGACCATTTACAAAATACTTTGCTTCTTTACATGTTTAAGAAGGAACTGCAGATGCTGGAAATCGAAGATAGAAGAAAATGCTGGAGAAACTCAGCGGGTGAGGCAGCATCTATGGAGCGACATTTTGGTTCAAGACCCTTCTTCAGACTAATGTGGGGGTGGGGGGGGGGGAAGAAGAAAGGAGGAGGTGGAGACAGTGGGCTGTGGGAGAGCAGGGAAGGGGAGGGGAAGGAAGGAGAAAACAGGGATTACCTGAAATTGGAGAAGTCAACGGTCATACCGCTGGGGTGTAAACTACCCAAGCAAAATATGAGGTGCTGCTCCTCCAATTTATGTTGGGCCTCACTCTGGCCATGGAAGAGGCTCAGGACAGAAAGGTCAGATTCTGTGTTACTGATCTGTGTAACACAGGTCTGTGTATGCGAGTACTCAGTGAAATGATATTAAAGAAATACTGACTGAGATTCGGAATGGGAGGGGGAGTTGAAGTGCTGAGCCACCGGGAGATCAGGTTGGTTATTGCAAACCGAGCAGAGGTGTTGGGCGAAGCGATCGTCAAGCCTACGCTTGGTCTCACCGATGTAGATCAGCTGACACCTAGAGCAGTGGATGCATAAATGAGGTTGAGGTTGGAGGAGGTGCAGATGAACA
Source organism: Amblyraja radiata (assembly GCF_010909765.2). Taxonomy (NCBI): domain Eukaryota; kingdom Metazoa; phylum Chordata; class Chondrichthyes; order Rajiformes; family Rajidae; genus Amblyraja; species Amblyraja radiata. The sequence goes on along the minus strand of NC_045958.1, from coordinate 51,662,726 downwards.
TCTGCCGCACCTGGAAAGACTGCTTGGGTCCTTGGATGGAGTCAAGGGGGGAGGTAAAGTGACAAGTGTAGCATTTCCTGCAGTTGCAAGAAAACATGCCAGGAGAGGGGGTGGTTTGGGTGGGAAGGGACGAATTGACCAGGGAGTTATGGAGGGCTCCGGTCTCTGCAGAACGCCAAAAGGGGAGGAGATGGGAAGATGTGGCCAGTGGTAGAATCCCGTTGGAGGTGGCGAAAATGTCAGAGGATTATTTGTTGTATGTGACGGCTGGTAGGGTGGAAGGTGAGGACAAGGGGGACTCTGCCCTTGTTACGAGTGGGGGGATGGGGAGTGCAATTTTTGGTGCAATTGGCCACAGTACATTTTGCTCAAAATGGTTAATATTCAAAATCATCCATATGCTGGAATGAAGCCCACTCTGCAGTGCAACCGCACTTAAACAAAAATTCATCTAAGAAGAAATTGAATGAATTGAGACACCAGTAACTCAAATAACATCAGCAGCTGCAAAACTGAGACGAAAGAGTTTTGGAATCAAACTGGTATGTTGGTTTATTCCTTTCTTAGTAATACATAAAATCCTGTCTTCCCAAGAAAAGTATTCTTATTACATGCCGTTAAGAGTACAATAGGGCATTTCACAGGCATTGAATTTCTAACTGTATTCAGCAACTAAACTGGTTGATAATTATAGGTTCTAGCATTACAGCTGTAACAGGCTTCAGTAAAGTTACAGTACATTTTATATAAAAGAATCATGTAATCATGTGGTAAAAGACGAATAGATATGTGAAAAGGTGGTTCTCAGAGAATGCTATAAATTTCACTAAAATAAATACTTGCAACTGAACATTGATTTTCTTTCCAAATTTATCATTGTCATTTTATCATAGAATTGTGGAATCCTGCAGCAGAGCAGGAGAACATTTGGCCCATTGTGTGGCAGCTTTTAAGAGCTGTTCAATTATTCCAACTGACCAGTTTCTATTCTTCCAAAAAAATTATTTATTTCAAATATTCCTTTCTAAACATAGAAACATAGAAACATAGAAAATAGGTGCAGGAGGAGGCCATTTGGCCCTTCGAGCTGCACCGCCATTCTTTCTGATCATGGCTGATCATCCACAATCAGTAACCCGGGCCTGCTCTTCTCCCCATATCCCTTGATTCCGCTAGCCCCTAGAGCTCTAACTCTTTAAATTCATCCAGTGAATTTGTCTCTACCGCCTTCTGTGGCAGTGAATTCCACAAATTCACAACTCTCTGGGTGAAAACTTTTTTTCTCATCTCAGTTTTAAATGGCCTCCCCTTTATTCGTAGACTGTGCCCCCTGGTTCTGGACTCGCCCAACATTGGTAACATTTTTCCTGCATCTAGCTTGTCCAGTTCTTTTTATAATTTTATACGTTTCTATAAAATCTCCTCCCATCCTTCTAAATTCCAGTGAATGCAAGCCCAGTCTTTCCAATCTTTCTTCATACGACAGTCCCGCCATCCCGGGGATTAACCTCGTGAAGCTACGCTGCATTGCCTCAATAGCAACGATCTCCTTCCTCAAATTTCTGAAAGTTATCATTGAATTTCCTCCACCGCAGATCATTCCATGCCGTAAAAATCTGTTGCATAAATAGAATTTTACTTTAGTCAATCATGTTAAAACAGCTTCATCTGGTTACCACTCTTCCTGTAAATGAAAACTCTTTCTCCACTCAAATCAAAACCTCACATAAATTTCAACATCTTTTTTTAATTTCCCCACAATCCTCTGACTCTAAGGAGCATAATTCCAGTTTCTCAGTGGATCTTACAAAATTTAAGTTTCTCATCTCTGTATTTTTCTTGATGTCATCTCTGCACTCGGTCCAAGACTTTGGCACTTTCAAGTGTCAGAATTTGCTTGTTCTATCCTTTAGCCAACTTGTTTCCGTCCTGGTACTGTCCCTTTTATTCCATTGTCTTCAGAAGTCTTTATTAAATGGCATGAACATGTCGATCCTTATCAACCATTACTTCATCCTTGAAATTAGTCAAGTAGTTCTATTTGGACTTAATTTTAACAAAGCACTCTAGAAAAAATGACTACATTTTCATCAATTAATCTGTATTTTCCAGCAAATGTTAATTTTTTTTCAGTACCTTTGTCTCAAAACCAATCCCCATTGTTGACAATGGGTGCATTGGTCTGCAATTGCTAGACTCACATTTCCCTCCTTTGGTGTATCGTTTGAGGTACTCCAGTGCACTAGCACTGCTCTTATTTTGAAGATGAATTAGAAATTTTACCAGAGCTTCTGGCTTACTTCCCTCAGCCAAAAAAGATGCACTCTATTCTGCCTGATGTCTTTTCCACTTTTTCCGCTGACATCCATTTTAATTTCACACTCCAGTTTATATGTAAATACTCTCTTTTCAACCTTGTCATTAGTTGATTTTTGGTTTATTATGTTGTGTATGTGGGGGGGGGGGGAAACACGCTTTTGGTCTCTTCCTTCGGGGGATGCGACTTCTCTTGTCGTATCCCCCGTCTCCGCCTGCGCCGAGGCCTAATGGCGGAGTCTGGCGGCCTCGGAGCTGGGGCAGCGCCAGCGGCGGCTGGGACAGCGGCAGCAGCAGCGGCGACCAGAACTCGGAGCTGGGCAGCGCCAGCGGCGGCTTTGACAGTGGCAGCGGTGGCCTGGCCTCAGAGCTGGGACAGCGGCAGCGGCCGCCCAGCATCGGAGCCGGGAAGGCGGCGGCAGCGGCTGGGACGGCAGCAGCGGCAGCGACAGCGGCAGCCTGGCCTTGGAGCTGGGGCGGCGGCAGCGGCGACCTGGCCTCGGAGCGGGGACAGCGACAGCGGCGGCCTGGCCTCGGAGCGGGGGCAGCAGCAGCGGCCACACGGCATCGGAGCTGGAGCAGCGGCAGCGGCGACCTGGCCTCGGAGCTGGGACAGCGACAGCGGCGACCTGGCCTCGGAGCTGGGACAGCGGCGACCAGAACTCGGAGCTGGGGCACGTTCCGGCGGCAGCGGCCACTCGACCCGACCGCGGGCCCAGTGGACGACAGCGGCGGCTGGGACAGCGGCAGCGGCCTTGGCGCAGAGGGAGAATAAGAAGGGATGAGACAAAGACTTAAGACTTTTGCCATCCACCACAGTGAGGAGGTGCCTGGTGAACTCACTGTGGTGGATGTTAATTTGTGTTTATTGTGTGTTTTGTCATTTTTACTATATGTAGGACTGCAAGGCAACAACATTTCGTTCAGACCGCAAGGTCTAAATGACAATAAAGGCTACTTGTTACTTGTTACTTGTTACTTGTTACTGGAGAGCATCCTCTCATTTGTTGATTCCAATTCAGCTTACCGGTTGTAATTTTTTATCTCTGCTGAATCCCTTCTTCCATTGCACATGCTTCTGGGTCCCCAATAGCATCATGTTTAACTTCTCTTTATATTGATAAAGGACATTTGATTTCCTTTCAGCATTAGCTACTGATCTGATTTAATTCAAAAGAAAAGATATAGTGTATATATAGCGGCCCTACACTCTGCCCTGACCACCTGGACAGCAATAACACCTACATCAGGATGCTGTTCATTGATTTCAGCTCTGCTTTTAACACTGTCATCCCCGCCAGCTTGATCACCAAACTCAGCGGACTTGGCATCTCCACCTCCCTCTGCAACTGGACACTGGATTTCCTCACCAACAGACCGCAGTCTGTTAGGGTCAACAACCTCACCTCCTCCACTATAACACTGAACACCTGCATCCTGACCACCTGCTTCACGGTATGGTACAGCGTGCCACAGGGCTGTGTGCTCAGCCCTCTCCTCTACTCCCTCTTCACCCATGACTGCATCCCTAAAAATGGATCCAACACCATCATTAAATTTGCCGACGACACCACGGTGGTAGGACTGATCAGTGACAACGATGAGTCAGCCTACAGGGATGAGGTCCAGCACCTGGCAGCCAGGTGTGCCAACAATAACCTCGTCCTCAACTCCAAGAAGACGAAGGAAATTATTGTCGACTTCAGGAAGATCAGAGGGGGCAGACATACCCCCATCCATATAAACGGGACTGAGGTGGAGCGCGTCTCCAACTACAAATTCCTCGGGGTACACATCTCGGAGGATCTGTCCTGGTCCCTCAACACCTCCAAGCTGATCAAAAAGGTGCAGCAGCGCCTTTACTGCCTGAGGAGGCTCAAGAAAGCTCACCTGTCCCCCCAGATCCTGACCAACTTTTACCGCTGTACCATCGAAAGCATCCTGACCACCTGCTTCACGGTATGGTACAGCAGTTGCACCGTAGCGGACAGGAAGGCACTACAACGGGTGGTGAAAACCGCGCAGTACATCATCGGTGCCCCGTTCCCTGCCATGGATGCCCTCCTCCGAAAACGGTGTCTGAGACGGGCCGGGAAGATCATTAAAGACCCCAACCATGGACTGTTTGCCCTCCTCCCATCAGGGAGGCGGTACAAGAGCCTCAGGTCTCGTACTAGTAGAATGAGAAACAGCTTCTACAATAATACCATCACATTGCTGATCTCGGAGTCCCGCCGATAGATTTCTCCAGTCTCTCCGTCCACATTGTTTGATTATTCTGTATTTTTATTTCTATATTGCACTATTACTACGGACTGACGCTAAACTGCATTTTGTTGTACCCATACTTGTATTTGTGCAATGACATTAAAGTTGAATTGAAAAAAAAAGAAAAAGAAATTGAAAAAAAAAAAATATGGTGGATGGTAGTAATCTGAGAATGAAAAAGGAAACTCAAAAAATATTCAAGAGATTGAGCAGCATCAATCAAGGTTGAAAATGAGTTTGATTTCACAATAAACATCTTTCATTAAAGCTAACAGATCATCAATATGAAAGCATTTTATTTTACTCTATAGATTCTGCCTGACCTGCTAAATATTACCAGTTTTTGCTGTGTCTTGACTTTAATTATAATTTAATTTCTTCTTTCAGCTGTCCTTGTAGCTTTTATTTTCCGCTTTGTTCTCCACTGAATCACCGTAACTTTCCTTTATCATGTTAACTTTAGCCTCTGTTTTTCATCGAATGGTGAGCTTTAATTTTTTTCGCATTTCCTTTCCCACTCTGTTGCTGGGCTGTGAGTTCCAGTATTTATACCCAGTCACAATGAAGGAACACTGATATAGTTCCAAATCAGAGAGGTACCTGACTTAGCAAGAGTTCCAAGAAGTATTGTTCCCATGCTCCTTCAACGAAACCCCCTCTCAAATATTGAGCCAGATTTTGTTGGATCCAGCCCACCGTTTTTGCTCACCTCCACCAAGATAGACTGCACACGGAGACCAAATCCTCTGGATCACTGAATTAGACAGCAAGGTCTAAATGGTAACTGACCTCAAGCTTTGACAGATGAACATAGAAACATAGACGTAGAAAATAGGTGCAGGGGTAGGCCATTCCGCCCTTCGAGCTAGCACCCCCATTCAATAAGATTATGGCTGATCATCCAAAATCAGTACCCCGTTCCTGCTTTCTCCCCATATCTCTTGATTCTGTTAGCTTTAAAGCTAAGGGGAGGGTTAGCTTTATGTCAAAGTTGACAGTGAATTAGGGACATAAGGAACTGTAGATGCTGGAATCTTGAGCAAAACACGAACTTCTGGAGTAACTCTCATGGTGGCATGGCGGCATGGTGGTGCAGTGGTAGAGCCACTGCCTCATAGCACCAGAGACCCAGGTTCGCTCCTGACCACGGGTGTTGCCTGTGCAGAGCTTGTACATTCTCGCTGTGAACGTGTGGGCATTCTCCGGGTGCTCTGGTTTCCTCCCACGTTAAAAGATGTAGGTTTGTAGGTTAATGGCTTCAGTAAATTGCCTCTAGTTTGTAGGATGCAAAAGTGGGATAACAGTGTAGGGGTGATTGATGGTAGATGTGGACTCGGTCAGCCGAAGGGCCAGGTTTAATGCTGTATCCCTAAAATAAACACTAAACTAAAAACCCAGACATCAACTGTGGAGGGAATGGTAGGGCCCAGAGTTACTCCAGCACTTTGTGTTATGCTGACAGTGAATTAGCAGTTTTTGTGTCTCAAACAATCAGTAAACATGAGGTAAATTAAGAATGAGAAAATGTTTTAAAATATTTAAAAATGAAGCACACTTGGATATTATTGAAAAAGTTAACCCAAAAAATTTAATTTTCAACAAAGATCATATTGATAGGCTTATGGGCCTGTCCCACAGTCGAATTTTCAGCGGACTGCCGGCGACCGTCATGTTGCCGGCAGTCGCCTGAAAAACCGGCAACTGGAACGGCGACTGTCAGAGTGGAACACACACACACACACAAACACATCACTTCCTTCACCAGCCCATCATGCAGGCGGGGTCAGGGCAAGCCGGGGAGCGCTGTCTTAAAAATTCATACGGTGCAAAGCCAAGGTGAAACAGACACACACTGTGATGAACAGGAAGGTTGGCGCTGTAAAAAGATGGCTAAAGCAGAGTGTACGGTAAGTCCTTTAAAAGAGGGGGGGTGGGGAGAGGGGGGAGAAGAGGGAGAAGGGGGAGAAGGGGGGAGAAGGAGTGGAGACAACTTTTAAGAAGCCAGAGATACACGGCTGTGAAGCTCGGCGGACATTATCATTATCGGTCGGTTATCCTTAGTTCTGAAAACTACTGCTTACCTTTTTTTCCCAATGAGCCAATGAAATTCACTGGTCAGCACCGGCTACAACCTATGAGGACTAGCGAGAACCTTCGACCTTCTGACAACCCATTAGGAGCTCCTGGCGACCCACCTACGGCACGAGAATTCTCGCTACTCTCCATGGCGGCTTCATTCTAGTCGCTGCTAATTTTTCAACGTTGAAAGATTCACGGCGATCATAATCAGGCCATGACTAGTACCCGGAATGTGGGAACTCCTCATGACCATGAAGGTGACCTCCCGGCAACCACCCGCGAACATGTGGCGACCATGTGGTGACTACGTAGTCTCCTGCAGTCGCCTAAAAAGTAACCTAAGTGGGAGAGGCCCATTAGACTCTCAACTTATGTCAGATTCTGCATCAGGTCTGACTTGAGTTGGGTTGGAGAGGAGATTCTCCAATTTAATACCAGATAATCTCAGCAATAATAAATGATATGGATTCCAGTGAAAGGCAGAATAACAAATATGGTTCCGTCTTGCATTCAATAGTCCTGGACTTCTGCATTCAGTGGTGTGTGCCAAAGTTTCAACAACTGAAAACTAATAGTTCCGATCAGAAACATAGATTCTAGCCCACTTTACTGGACAGTATTTGCTAAAATTGTGACTTCTTTATCTTTTGTTTGTGGAAGCTTGCTGTGCCAAATTGACTGCTGTGTTTTCTACTTTTACAACATGTAGCTTCAATTCAAAAATACCTCACTAGCCATTATTTGCTTTGGAAGATCCAAAGGGCTGTGAAAGCTACATAATAAAGACTTTCTTTCAATTGCATAGATTATTTATAAATATACCCAATTGATTTTGATTTGTATCTACTTGAGGAACTCATTCAGATTAGGCCTTCTCCACTAGAATGCCCACTTGTTATGAAAGCATCAATTGAGCTAAACATTGGTGATGAAGCTCTTTTTACACATTACCCATTAAACAATCCATTTCATTGCAATTTCCTGTTTAGCGGTTTCCCATTTTTTGATGAAGAGAAATATTTTTGCTCATTTGAGATACTCAGATTACCATCCATTTTTTCTTATCAGTATTTATATCATATTATATTACTGCATGTTATGTTACAACATAACATAACATGTTAAATTATCGAAGATTCATCATTTTGGTGTGAGACAACCTGGATATAAATTGCTTTCAAATTATGTAACTGATGTTCTGTGGCAATGAATCCTGAATCACTTAATTTATCAAAATTATCACAGGAAAAATGGAATTACAAGCCAGGTTGTTTAAATAAGCAAACATATAGAATTCTATAAACTATTCAGGTTGGAAACACCTGAAAATCATTCACTACAATTAAGGAAAGAAGAAATTGAGTAATGTACTGTAAGAATTGAGTTCAACTCTGGGGATACGGATCCTATAGGGCATGGCACAATGGGAACTAAAGTGATAAACATTAGTCTGATTGCACGGAACCTTTATTTAAAGGAGTGTTGAATGTTATATTAATTGTGTGCAGTGATTGCTATGTTGTTAAGGTATGTTATTAGTGATAATGTGAATTCAAATTGTTATTTTTCTAATATTTTCAAAGATCTTTGAAAATAAAATGCTCATGTCTTTATATTTATTTGATCCTGTATTTATGCTGTTAATTTGAATTGTTATGCTTGGATGGGATTTTCTGATAATTTTATTTTAATGATTCTATGAAAGAGTGATTTCACATTTCTGTCATCATGCTATTGGTGAGATCATAGTGATAGTTCCACTGGGATAGCCACATCATTTGCAAGCCAACACCAGCCTCTCAAAACTGACAATGTATTCTAAGCTCCCTGAAAGCCTTTGTAAAAAAATCCTCAAAGACTCCAGGAAATCCCTAACCCATCAAGTCTTTCCTGATCCTAGAGTTATAAATTCACAGCTCAGTTGCTCAGTCAAACAGCTCATGAACAAGTTGTGGCAACTTCCATCATCTTCAGAGATTCCACTATCAAAGGTTTTAAAGGTCTTTTATTGTCACGTGTACCAATTAAGGTACAGTGATATTCGTATTACCATATAGCCATACTAAAAAAAAGCAATGACGCACAACTACATAAAAGTTAACATAAACTTCCACCACAATCGATTCCCCACATTCCTCACTGTGATGGAAGGCAATAAAGTCTAATCTTCTTTACTCATTGTTCTCCCAAAGTCGGGGCAGTCGAACCATCCGTTGGGGCGATCGAATTTCCCGCGTCGGGTTGGTCGAAGCCCCCGTGTCGGGGCGATCGAAGCTCCCGCGTCGGGGCGATCGAAGCTCCTGCGGCTTGGAGCTCCCGAAGTTGGTCTCAAACCAGGGACTGCAAGCTCCATGATGTTAAAGTACATCAGGTACATCACTTAAATTCTCTGCCCGATTCTGACCAATTTATAGACGAACACTATCCACTTAGGGCAATACTAATGCCAACAAGGCGGTGCTGTGAATCAGTGGAGTTTTTAGGATCCTTGACTGTTAGACATAGGCAGCAGGATCTCAACATCCAATTGAATGTAATCAAGAAGCCGACTACCCTGATTTCTCAGCAAAGGTACTGTGAATAACCCTGGCCTACAATATTTATGAAAGCAGCTGTGCTGAGTATTAATTGCAGCATTTCCAAGAGAATGATTTAGCCTTCTCAATTGCCAGCGATCTCATTTCATTTTCACTGTAAAGTTTTATAAAATCCAGGAAACCCACAGATGCACAGTTAAATTCATGTTAGTTGAAATATTGTTCTAATTAGCTGTGATGTTTGGTGAACTGTGTGGGGTGGGAGGACCCGTTGCTCTTCCCGTGCAGCAGGTGGTGCTGCACAGGACAAAGGAAGATGTTTTGTATATAGTTTTCTCCTGTATGTGTGTGTGTAGCTATTTTGAGTAGTCTTGCTGCCAGCATTGAGCAAAGCATTAAAGACTTCTGGTGTAAATTAAAGACTTTCAAGTTTTGTGCAGACCTAGAAAATGAACACAAAAGTGGTGTCAGAAGTGGGATACATCGTTTGCATCCAAAGACCCAGATAAGAGCCTATTCATCGATTAAAAAAAACAAAAACATTTTGAGTTCTGTAGTGTACTCAAACTAACATCTCGGCAATTTGATCGTTTCGATCCCGAGCGAGAAAGGTTGTCGTTGCATTTAAAGCGAGCTGAGTTTTATTTTGAAATTACTACTGACCTGAAGAAGAAGGCTCTCTTGTGTTCATCAATGTCTCCAGAAACTTTTGCTTCAAAATTTACTTACAGAAGAAGTAACTGAAGTTTCATATGCTGAAATCATAACGGCTTTGCAGCTGCATTTAGAAGAAAGTCTAAACTTCCTCGCAGCTCGCCTTGATTTCTACTGGACGGTGCAATGGAAGGGCAATCGATCACCGAATTTCTTGCCGAACTTCATACCAAGGCAAAGGTATGTGATTTTAAAGCTCAATGCTGCAAAAAGTGCCAAGACAAGGCGTTGCAGGTTAGACTGGTCATGGGCTGCAGGCACGCATTCATCCAGCAGGTGATTCTCAAGGAACCGGACGCCTCATTGAAGAAAGTACTGCAGTGTGCTAAGATGGCCGAGCTGCTAAGTAAAGAACCACACAAAATGGCCGGCGAAGCAGCATCGAAGCTCCCTCAGGTGGTGCATACAGTTCGTCAGACTCGTCCACAACGCCAGATTCCGCAACGCCAGAAACCACTTGATCGACCCAGAGCAAATCCGGGGAATGTGGGACAGTTTCAGAAGACCCATCCTCCTGTGGGGGGAGGATCGAAACCCTGCTACTGGTGCGGCTCGACTGCTCATCATCACCGTGAGTGCCCGTATATCCAGTCCATTTGTTATGCCTGTTACCGAAAACGTCATCTCCAGGCAGTGTGTCAATCCGTAGGAAAGCTGAGAAAGGGCAAGAAAGCGCAAAACACAGTCGACCGAATCGCGGAGACCATTTCTATTCAAGTGCTCAGGGTGTCTACGATCACTGACAAGCCAAGGGAAGCATATGGTGCGCCGACAGGATCATGGCTCGCATTGGAACCAAAATGTACACCGTCCAAGGACAAGAAAGACAATGCTGATGGCATGATGACCAATTAAGAAGCCACATTCCTCCAGTGAAGACTGCGTAGAACCTGGCCAGAGCCAAGCATTCGGACACCCCGGTGCCGAATCATGTGGATACTGGAGTGCCTGACTTGCCCCTCCCCTGGCTTGACCCTCCGCCAGATGAACTCCCCGCCGATCTGCCTGTGGTTCTTCGTTGATCGACACGTTGCAATCGTGGTATTCCCCCAAGGCGACTCATTTTGGAATAGAGACGTTCAAACTGGAAAGGGGGAGTGTGATGTTTGGTGGACTGTGTGGGGTGGGAGGACCCGTTGCTCATCCCGTACAGCAGGTGGCACTCCCTAGGACAAAGGGAGATGTTTTGTACAGTTTTCGTGTGTGTGTGGGTGTGTGGGTGTGTGGGTGTGTGTGTGGGTGTGTGGGTGTGTGTGTGTGTGTGTGTGTGTGTGTGTGTGTGTGTATGTGTGTTGTGTGTGTGTGTGTGTGTGTGTGTGTGTGTGTGTGTGTGTGTGTGTGTGTGTGTGTGTGTGTGTGTGTGTGTGGGTGTGTGTGTATGTGTGTGTGTGTGTGTGTGGGTGTGTGTGTGTGTGTGTGTGTGTGTGTGTGGGTGTGGGTGTGGGTGTGTGTGTGTCCATGTTGAGTAGTCTTGCTGCCAGCATTGAGCAAAGCATTAAAGACTACTGTTGCAAATTAAAGACTCTCAGGTTTTGTGCAGACCTAGAAAACGAACACGAAATTAACATTTGTTGATTTTAAACCAGCAACCAGAAACTCCTCGGCAGTTGAACCTCTGTAGTCTAGCACATTACAGTCAGATATAGAAGTCGACTTCCTGTTGACATATTTGCTAACTTTAACCTTCCACCCATATCAAACCAGTGACCCTTCAGATGAAGATTCACCATAATCTGACTGATAGCTATCAAATATTCACTCATCCATAACCACCATTCATGTTTTTCACGAGCACCTCCTCTAATCTCAACTACTGCATCCAGCACTCCGGATGTTGCCTCCTGTACAATCGCAAGACCAAACGTAGACATAGCGACCATTTGGACAAACACTGGCGCTCGGTCCGCCAAGGCATGCTGGATCTCCCGATTGCTAACCATTTTAACTCCTCTTCCCTTTCCCATACTGACCTTTCAGTTCTGGGCCCACTCCATTGCCAGAATGTGGCCACACACAAACTGAAGGAATGCCACCTCCTGTTCGCTTGGATAAGTTACAACTCAAAGGTAGGAACATTGGATTCTCCAATTTTAGATAACTCATCACCCCCTCCTCCTCCTCCTTCTTTACCCCCCTAACTACTCCCCCTTTTCTTCAACCTCTCTTCCCCATGCCCCACCTGGACTTGCACCCATTTCTCCCCTCCTCCCCCCCTGCCACCTATATTCCTCCATCTGGTTTCACAATTTGCATTCTATTGTTATCTCACACCTTTTGTCTTTTCATCTCTGGCCTTTGTCCAACCATCTGCCTATCAAAACCTTCCTCACCTGTATCTACGTATCACTTCCCAGACATTTCCTGTCCCTCCTCTCCTCCAGCTTTGACCATGATTCACTCAGGTTACACGTGGATCATTAAGTTTCAGGAAGATTATGTTTAAATTGATTCACATTTTGCCAATGCCAGCACCTGACTATGGGCTTCCTGGAGTCTCAGCAAATAGCACTGTTGCTCTGGAACCAGAAAGTTGTAGATTTCCCTTATAAAATGCTTAAAATTTAGGCTGACTTTACAGTGTAGTACTGAAATAGGAAATCATTGCAATATTGGTAGTACCATCCATGAACTAAACTGAGGACCCAACTGCCCTCTCAGTTGAATGTAAAAGTTCCCTTGTTCTATCTTGCTCATCTGTTGGGAGTTGCAGTGAGAGCGGAGGGAATTTAAAAGACAAATCTCAGAGTTGGGTACACTGTAGTTCCTTGTTTCTACATTCATTTGTTAATATTCACTCGAACAGAAGTTAATGATGTCTAAACAGTATTAAAATTGTGTTTCATTTTGTACAAACTTCAAATCTGCACACAATTAAATAAAATCTGAAAACAATATTCCGCAGTAGCAGGGTCTTATGATCCTGATACCCAGTTTTGCCACTAACATGGCGGCTAAACCATTGAACCTTGCACGTCGATTAAGTTGACATCCATATCTGTTAAGTTTATCTCACTTTAATCTTTTTTTTTAATCATGCGGACCTCACATTCCATGAATCAAAGAAAGATCTTACATTGTATGACAGGTCAGTTCAACAAGGAGATCTGCTTACTCGTCTCCATGGTGACATATTGTATGCTAAAGCAGCAGGGGAGTTTTGACATTAATATCATATTCTCAGAAGGTGCAGTGAATTTGGAAAATAAATCTTTCTTTACCCCACGGTGCGGGGCCTTTTATACTTTAGTACACAAATATCTAGAAAGTGTTTCAATGTTTGCTTCATGCCAAAGGCCACACTTTTGAAGATGGCTGATCCTTGCCTCGCCAGTTTCTAAAGTGGTTTGCTGATTACTCTTCCAGTTGCAGTGTTAGTTTGAAGCCCATCAGGAGAACCCTTTGGATTAGTTTAATTTTCCAATTCATAGCCAAGATGCAAAACTGAGGCATTTTTTCCTCTCTCAAATGCGGGAAAGGATTGGTTAAGATTTGAAGCTGGCACAAAATAAATTCACATCTGTGTGGTCAGCCAAAGCTACACTGGGATGACTAGAACTTTTTAACATTAATCATGAAAGTAGGCAATTTAGTTCCACATCATCCTCATTAGCCATCATCTGGGATTGAGTTTCCTCATGGTTTCTGTAGCATTAAAAGGAGCAACAACAGATAATTATTTAGCCTAAACCTCTTCTGTTCTTCTATTTGATACCTGGTCTATTCTGCATTTCCCTTCACACTTAATACCTAACATTAAATGCCAAGGTCACTACTTTCTATTTTTGATCCTTTAAAAAACTTTTTTTTTACTATGTTCCTCCCTAAACTAAACACATGTGCTTTGTTCAAAAACATGAAGAACATGAAGAACATTAATCCTACTTTTACTTTGGACTAAATTGCTAGTGTAGACATTTCAATTACTCTTCCGAAATCTAACCTCATATGTTTTGTACACGCACATGTATTTGAAGATAAATGTACACTGGTTAGTGTGTCAGGACGAGTGTTATGAATAAGTATTAAAGTCTTTCTCTGTAGCTTCAGGCTGTGATTCTCTGTTGTAGACCAGGTCTTGGAGAAGAAACATAGACTGTATGCTATTCCGTGCCTATTACTTAAGAATTCAAAAGCACCAGAAAGTTTAGACTACAATCAACACTCAGTGCTAGATTTCTGTCTTTAAATCCATAAAATGTTTTGAACAACCTAGCTATGATTTGAACAATTCCAAATTGTATCACACCCTTTGTATGGCTTTGATGGTCTACAGTCTAGCCTGGCAGCAACCATTCTGTGGTTTTCATATAATTATTCTTGAACTAACAGTATGTCAGTGATTGCACATTCAATTGCAAGATTTTACTTCGGAGTCACGTGAGTGACTACGTGAAGAACCCCGCCAGGACGCATGCATGTCATATCGCTACACGCATTGCGAAACAGTCAGGCGGGGTGGAACGACGTTCCCCCGCAACGGCAAGTTTAAAAGTCGGAACCTGCAGGTAAGAGATACTCTGCAGTCTTTTTTGTTGTTCCCATACTGGTTTACAGGTGGGGAGTCAATGGACAAGTCCAAGAAAACAACGAGGGCTGCGACAAAGCTGGCGGGGGAGGACCGCGGAGTTGCGGGCAGCCAGCAGCGAACAGCTGTGCCCGACTTCGCCCCCGCACCGGCCAGATCTACACCGCGGCCGGGCGGTAAGGCAAAACAAAAAACCAACAAGGCCGACTTCGAGCAGCCGCGAGCGGCCAGCGACCGTGAGCGCTGGAGCCGGATGGAGCGGCTTGTGAAGCAGATGCTCCAACGTGACAGGCTCCGGGAGATGGAGTCCAGTCACTGTGGGCAATATGTTACACCCACAGCAGCACCTCTTGTAGGGCTGCACAGTGCATCTCCCTCGTCAGAGGGGAGTACTGGGGGTCAATTCTGGCCTGATCCTGAAGAGGGGTTTGCAGAACAGAAATCAAGTGTGCAAGGGGTGCAGGAACGTGAAAATCTACTGGACATGGTGTCCAACTTCATACAGCCAGACCAGACTGGCCAAAACCTGGAACAAAAACTAGCTGCCAGTATTGATTATATGTCATTTAAGCAGCTACAGGAACAGGCTGTGATGGACACCACGGCAAGACACTTGGCACCAGGAAACTGTATATCCCTGAATGTTCCTGTTGTAAATAATTGCATATGGAAACATGTCGGAGCAGGAGTTAGAGGCATGGATGTCAAACTCCAAAAAGTACTAAAGCTCCTAACAGCGGGAATAACAGCTTTCGCCCGCACAGTAGATGAAAAGGACATGTCGCAGGACCAACAGGATGCACTGGCACTGCTTTGCAACACACAATATGAAATAAACAGCATCAGGAAGAGTGCCATCCGACCTGCTCTAAACCCGAAATTCGCAGGTCTGTGCAAACCTGGAAACACAAAACCACCAATTTTACTATTTGGAGGTGACCTATCCAAGCAAGTCAAGGAGCTCGATGAGGAGGCAAAAACCCTGGGGCTCATAAAAGCGACATCATCAAGAACCTACTACGGCCATAAACAGCACCCTTACGCACCCACCAGTAGAACAAGACAAACTGGTGAAAGCTCAAAGGCCAGGTACACCAAACATCGGTCTTTTTTAGGCCATGGCCCAGACCGGCCTTTTTGGAAGATACGCAAACCTCCAACACCAACCCAACCACAAACCCAAACACCGGCGCCTCAACATCAACGAAGGATTTACAAATAGAAGTAAACCTGCCACTGGTAACCATGGAGGTAGGTGGGTCTGGTTCCTTACAAATTGCAGGGAGTATAGAGGTTGGGGGGAGATTACACTTCTTTCTGGATGCATGGAGTATGTTAACTACCGACACTTATATTTTAAGCAGTACCCAGGGATATACCATAGAATTTATACACAAATATAGCCCTCCAGTTCAGCATGTACCGAACCGAATGTTCGTACTTTCAGGTAAAGAAAAATCAAAAGCGCATGCTGAACTGGAGCGGCTTTACGCAAAAGGGGTAATTGAAAAATCCCAACACGAATCGCTGGAATTTGTGTCCAATATCTTTATCAAAAACATGGTGGTTGTCGCATCATCATAGAATTGACCAATTTGAATACATTTGTACAATATATTAATTTCAAAATGGAAACCTTTGTTACTGCAAAACAATTGATTTCCAAGGGTTACTTCATGGCTAGCATCGATTTAAAAGATGCTTACTATTCAGTGCCTATACGAGGTGACCACAGATGTTACTTAAAATTCAATTGGATGGGACAGCACTGGCAGAATAGAGCACTGCCAAATGGGTTAACATCAGCCCCCAGGCTGTTCACAAAAATTTTGAAACCAGCCCTAGCGTTTCTGCGGAAACGAAAACACATGGTCATGGCATATCTAGATGACATACTTATTGTGGGCAAAACTTTGGAATTGGCCAAACAAACTGTAACAGCCACAAAACAATTATTTGAAAAACTGGGGTTTATTAACCATCCAGTTAAATCTAAATTAACGCCTTCCACTACAATGGACTATTTGGGGTTCACCATTGACTCAGTTCACATGTCGGTGACTTTGCCAAAGGGAAAGGCTATAGACTTAATAGAGGCTTGCAATAACCTCATTGACATCAGTAAACCGTTCATCAGTTTGGTAGCAAAAGTAATTGGCAAAATGGTGGCTGCTTTTCCAGCCACACAATTCGGACCTTTACATTACCAAAATTTACAGAGGGCAAAAATACTCAAAATTAATGCTGGTCATTTTGACAGACCAATGAAGCTACCATTCGAAGCTATAATGGAACTAAAATGGTGGAAAGATAACATTCGGCTTTGTTCCAATCCAATCATTATCAGCAACCCTTCTATGGTGCTACAAACTGATGCCAGTGCACTGGGTTGGGGTGCTACCAATTCCATCTCCAGCTGTGGAGGTAGATGGAATGCACAGGAAGCATCATTATTACAAACACTGGGCATAACTACCTTTAAATGTTGGGTGCATTCAATGGCCTAAAGTCATATTGTTCTGGGTCATATCACCAGCATGTTAGACTACAGATTGACAATACCACCGTGGTAGCATATATCAACCACATGGGTGGAAACAAATCGACATCATGTGACAATCTGGCTAATACAATTTGGCAATGGTGTATCCAGAGAAATATTTGGATATCAGCTACTTACCTACCAGGTAAACTAAATTTAGTGGCAGACACCAGGTCACGCAAATTTAATGAAAACACCGAATGGATGTTGAATAAAAAAGTATTTGCTGATATTACAGCACGGTATGGAACACCAGATATCGATCTATTCACATCCAGACTTAATCACCAGTTATCAAACTATGTTTCGTGGGAACAGCGGCGACAGATGCATTTTTGCTGCATTGGGGGAAATTGTTTATTTATGCATTCCCTCCTTTCTGCCTCATCAGTCGGGTATTAAGGAAAATACAGCAAGACTCTGCTTCTGGTATTTTGGTTGTACCCGATTGGCCTACTCAACCATGGTTCCCTGTGATACTCGACATGGTATTAGAACCATGTATCACCATCCCGAATAGACCAGATTTATTGGTTCATCCCGTAACAAGGGATAGCCACCCATGTCATAACTATATGAACTTATTAATTTGTAGAGTCTAAAAATACCTCTACTACAGCTGGGACTGACGGACCGAACAGTGAACATTATTTCGGCGGCCCACAGACAGTCCACCAAAAAACAGTATCTGGTATATATCAGGAAATGGGAGATGTATTGTCACAGAAACAGCATCACCTACAGATCAATGAACATCCCGTCTGTTCTGAAATTCCTGGCAGGCCTCCATTATGATGAGGGGCTCAGTTATAGTGCCATCAACTGCGCCAGAAGTGCCCTGTCAACATATCTATGGCAAGGAACAGAGCGTCATTCTGTTGGGACTCACCCCCTGGTAACAAAACGTATGAGGGGAATTTTCAATATCAATCCCCCAAGAACCAGGTACTCTCAAATATGGGATGTGAGTATTGTCCTGACTATGCTAAGGAATTGGTCTCCAGCAACAGCTCTGTCCCTACAAAGACTGACACTGAAAACAGTCATGCTAATGGCATTGGTCACGGCACAAAGGGTACAGTCGTTACATAAATTAAGACTGGCCAACATGACTTCTTCATCTGGAAATATAACATTTCATATTTATGAATTAGTCAAGCAGAACAGACAGGGATCAGCAGGCTTCAATATAGAATTTAGGTCTTACCCGACAGATGATCGTCTCGGTATAGTAAGACATTTGTTGTTATATATGGATAACACGAAAATCATCAGAGGCAATGAGATGGCACTTTTAATCAGCCACAAGCAACCACACAAAAAAGTGACGGTCCAGACCATCTCAAGATGGCTGAAACAGGTTCTAATACAGGCTGGGGTGGATACTAATATTTTCAAATCTCATTCCACCAGGGCTGCAGCTACATCGGCAGCTATGCAGTTGGATGTACCAATGGACCAAATCCTCAAGACAGCAGGATGGTCAAGGGAAAAAACTTTCCAACTAGTTTATCATAAACAAGTAATTAAACCTGGAACGTTTGCAGAAACAATTTTAAGTTCTGTAATATAATTTCACCCCATAAATAGGGGCTATAATTTGGTGTTAATAAATTTATCATGGATTTCAATGTCAGATTCATGTCTAAATTATGTTGACACAATTCCTCCCACAGTCATTAAGGCAGATGTGATGCATGGACTCGTTTCCACGGCATGAAATCACAGAGCTTTGAAATCTTCACGTAGTCACTCACGTGACTCCGAAGTAAAATAGTAAGATTAAACGAGAACTTACCAGTTCGAAGTTTGATCGTTATTTTATGAGGAGTACGTTGAGGGAATACGTGCCCTCCGCTCCCACCCTTGATCATATACTCAACTGGTATTTTCTTCTCTAATCTTACTATGTTCAGTCATTACAGTTATCTGTGATTTCACACCGCTGCTTTGAAGAATGACGCGCATGCGTCCTGGCGGGGTTCTTCACGTATTCCCTCAACGTACTCCTCATAAAATAACGATCAAACTTCGAACTGGTAAGTTCTCATTTAATCTTACTATTTACTGTCATTGCTAAGTTAAAACCATGTAGTTGAGAATAGGATCTAATAAAATGGGGCGGCACGGTGGCATAACAGTGGAGATGCTGCCTTACAACACCAGAAACCAAGGTTCAATCCTGACTACAGGGATCGTCTGTACAGAGTTTGTACGTTCTCCCTGTGATGATGTGGGTCTCCCATATGACCATGTGGGTTTTCCTCGGGTGCTCTAGTTTCCACCCACATTCCACAGACGCACAGATTTGTAGGTTAATTGGCTTTGGTAAAAATGGTATATTGTCCCTTGTGTGTAGGATAGTGTTAGCGTATGGGGATCGCTGGTCGACTCTGATTCAATGGGCTTAATGGCCTGTTTCCGTGCTATATCTCTAAACTAAGCTGAATTAAAACAAATTAAAGTGGAAGAACTCGCCCCAGTCTGTATAAATGGTGAGAATGATGGTCAAAAACGTCAAGTTTCTGGGGGAAAATGTTACCACAAATGTGGCCTGGACAGCCACAGTGAACGCCACGGCCAAGATGGCGAACCAACGCCAATGCAGACCTATGCCTGAAACAATTTAAGGAATTCGATCAATACCTCACGCTACCTGAGGCGAGCACCCAACATAATCAAGAACTATTCATACACTGGTCATTCTCTCTTCTCCCTTCTCCATTGTGCAGAAGATTCAAAAGCTTGAAAGGATGTACCAGCAAATTCAAGAACAGCTTGAATTGTTGCTGTTATCAAACTTTTGAATAGACATCTCATGTAGCAGTGATGAATTTCCCAAACATTTAATTTATCTCAATAGACAATAGACAATAGACAATAGGTGCTGGAGTAGGCCATTTGGCCCTTCAAGCCAGTACCGCCATTCAATGTGATCATGGCTGATCATTCCCAATCAGTACCCCGTTCCTGCCTTCTCCCCATATCCTCTGACTCCACTATTTTTAAGAGCCCTATCTAGCTCTCTCTTGAACGCATCCAGTGAACCTGCCTCCACTGCCCTCTGAGGCAGAGAATTCCACACTCACCACTCTCTGTGAGAAAACCTCATTGGGCCTTTGCAGTTTTGTTTTGCTATATTCTGCACTCTATTTATTTTCCCTTTTGCACTACCTGGTGCACTCACATATCGTACGGTGTGCCTAGATAACAGGTCATAGTCATAAAGAGCCATAGATTCATACAGCATGGAAACAGGCCATTCGGCCAAACTTGCCCTTGCTGACTAACATGCTCCATTTATAGAATAGAATAGAATAGAATGCCATTTATTGTCATTCAAACAGACATGGTTCAAACAAAATGTTGTTCCTGCAGTCATAACATCAAAAAAAAAACAAGACACACTATTAACACAATTTACATAAACATCCATCACAGTGAATCTCCAAACACCTCCTCACTATGATGGAAGGCAAAAGTATTGTCTCTTCCCTGTTCTTTATTCTTCTCCCGCCGTCTAGCAGTCCAACTGCTGCATCAAGGCGACCGGGGCTCCCGATGTTAAAGCCCCTGGCGGGCGATGGTAAATCCCGCGGCCGTTATAGCCGCGCCGGGCGATGTAAGGCCCTGCTCCGGGTTGCTTTAACCCCGCGATTTGGGCGGGAGAAGTTGCCGTTGGGGGAGCTTCGAAAAGCCCACCAGGGACCCGCGAGCTCCCGATGTTACCGTCCACAGGGCCTGCAGCCGGAGCCTCCGAAGCTCCGAAGTCGGGTCGCAGCCGCACGGCACCACAGCTCTCCATGCTCCGAAGTCGGCCAGTCCGCGATGGCCAGTCTGCAGGCTCCACGACTGGAGCCCTCAGGTTGGTTCCGGTTGGAGGCCACTGGCTCCACGATGTTAGGCCCAATGACAACGGAGACCCGACAGGGAAAAGGTTGGGTCCCCGTACAGAGAAGAGATGAAAACTTTTCCCCCACCCGCCCCCCCCACCCTCCCACAGATACACATCTAAAAAATAAAACCAAAAACATACACCTAACGGGACAAAAAGAAAGAAAAGACGGACGGACTGCAGTCGAGTGGCTGCCACAAGGCCCCGCCACACCGAAAAAAATCTATATCCTCTGGATTGTCTTCTCTGGGTAAAAGACTGTACATTTACCCTGTACATTTCTCTCATGATCTTTCACATCATTTTAAGATCACCCTTCTTCCTCCTGCGCTCCAAGCAATAAATTCCTAGCCTATTCAATCTCTCTCTTCAGCTCAAGCCCTCGAGTCCTGGCAACATCCTCATAAATCTTCTCTGTACCCTTTCCAGCTTAATAACATCTTTCCTACAATAGGGTGCACAAAACTGAACAATCCTCTAAATGTAGAACAATGTTTTTTATTGCATCTCGTTACATGTGATATCAATAAACCAATACTAAAATCCAAACTATCAAAAACAACTTGTGTGCAATAAATTGCCATTGACAGTCTAAGACTTTCCAAGCTATTTTTGGATGCTTGGAACAAGATGATCTTTATATTCAGGCATTTCTTTTAGAAAAGATAATATGATTGCCAAAAATATTTTCCCAGGCCAACAACTTTTCCTGGTATACAAAAATAAAGTAAATCTCCAAAATTAAAAATGTTGCAAAAGATATCAATGCAAATTCTAATTGATGGCAAGTTAAAAGGTCATTTATGGCAGTTGCAAATATACAGCAATATGAATGTAAAGAGTTATGCTTCAGAAGAGTGAAGCTTATTTTCTTTGACTTGGAATTTTAAAAGTAAAATTATTTTAAAAAATGCCTTTTTTTGCAGGAAAATCCAGACCCAAATCATGGCCTCAAGATCCAACCGTATCCATATTTGCCACATGGCAATTCATGCAGAGTATCACCTTGAAGATAAATTGTCTCGCTCGGAGTTAGTTCCTGACATGCAGAGCATGGCCCCAGGTTCAACTCCTTATGTCTATGAAGGAATTAAGAAGGAATTCTGAAGTTTTGTTCCTTGTAACACATTTCGTCTGGGATTGCTGCAGAGGTGCATGAGGAAGGCCAAGGATCTATTACACCTGGGTAGAAGCAGGCAACTGCAGGGGGTGTAACACCTGTCATCTATCTCCTCCCTCCATCCAGAGTCCCCAACTGTCCTTCCAGGTGAGCGAGAGGTTCATATGCACCTCCTCTAACCACATCTCCTGAATTTGGTGCTCCTTCTACATCAGTGAGACCAAGAATCGACTCGGTGACTGTTTTGCGATCAGTCGGCGAAGAACGACTGGATTTTCCGTTTGCTACCCAATTCCCCTTCCTATTCTGTCCTGGGCCTCTTCCATTGCCGGAGTGAGGCCACGTGCAAACCAGAGGAACAGCATCATATTCTGCATGGGTAGCTTACAACCCAATGATATGAACATTGAATTCTCCAATTTTAAGTAACCTCTAACAATCCCTCCTCCCACTAACTCGACCCTTTCTGCTTCCCCTGCCACCCTGCCACTCTGCCACCCTGCCACTCTGCCATCCTGCCCCCCTGCCACCCTGCCACTCTGCCACCCTGCCACTCTGCCACCCTGCCATCCTGCCCCCTGCCACCCTGCCACTCTGCCACCCTGCCCCCCTGCCACCCTGCCACCCTGCCACTCTGCCATCCTGCCCCCCTGCCACCCTGCCACCCTGCCACCCTGTCACTCTGCCACACTGTCACTCTGCCACCCTGCCACTCTGTCACTCTGCCACCCTGTCACTCTGTCACTCTGCCACCCTGCCCCCCTGCCACCCTGCCACCCTGCCACCCTGCCATCCTGCCACCCTGTCACTCTGCCACCCTGTCACTCTGCCACCCTGCCACCCATTTCCCACCTGAACCCGCACTTATTTCTCTCCTCCCCCTCCCTCTCCTCCTACATTATAAAATCTGCTTCTCACGCACCTTCTGCTCAAATCACTGACCTTTATTTCAACCATCTGCTATTAAACACCTCCCCTTCACTTCCCCTCTCTCCTTCGGCCCACCATCCACGCTGACCAGAGATCACCTCATACACTAGCACTATCCTACACACAAGGGGCAATTTAATTTTTTTCACCGGTTAATTAACCAACAAACCTGTACATCTTTGGAGTGTGGGAGGAAACAGGAGCACCCAGAGATAATCCATGTGGTCACAGGGTGAACGTACAAACTCCGTAGTCAGGAGCGAACCCAGGTCTCTGGCACAGAAAGCCAGCAAGTCTACCACTGTGTGACTCTGCCACCTGTGTCCACCTATTACCTGACCTGTTTTTACAAGGAACTGAAGATGCTGGTTTACAAAAAAAACACAAACGTGCTGGATAACCTAGCAGGTCAGGCAGTGTTCATGAACATGAATAGAAGAGTCCTGACCCAAAACATCACCTATCTATGTTCTCCAAGGATGACCCGCTGAGTTACTCCAGCACTGTATTTTTTTTTATTACATCTGCATGTCTACTTGTGTTCAGGGCATATTCATCATTGGCTTGTGGATGAACCCTAACCAAACTCAAAGTATAAATACTGGCAGGAATGCCAACTTTGCAGTAAGATATACATCATCACTCCAGGCACAGAATGAGAAAGGATGGAAATTTGAGAGGGATATTTACACATGGTGTTAAACATTTAGATAATGTGAGATAGACATGGTATTTGCATGCAAGACAAAAATTAGTTCACTTTCTTTATTGTACTGGTACATATGCCGTAAATTTTCCCACAAGTATCTTTCAACGAAAAATGTCAGAAACTTATAAGAGCAACTGCGAATGCCTTCTGATGCTATGGTCTTTAAATTCATGTACCTTTGATTTCAATAAAGAAGGATATAATGAATGCAAAATATAAAATACATTATGAAGTTAAATTTCCTTTTGATCTTTTATTTATGTTTTATTTTAACCATTATTACCTCTAGGTGTACAAGAATCTCAGGGTATTTTAACCAAAATAGACTTTATACCATAATTAATTAAAAAAAGCTATTGTACATCACATTCTTTCATCCCCTCTTCCCACCTCTTTCTCTTTGAATTACTTTAAATAAAGCAAGAAATTGTCAATTATAAGAATTCTTGTGAAAACAAGACTATATTAATCCACTTGTAGATGGTGTATATTATGGAAACTTCCCATTGCACACACTAATAAGTAATTACATTATGAGTGGTCATAAATATAGTTTTCCAAGAAATTGAAATATCCATTGAGGTTTTGTTCACTGGAGACTGGAGTGCAACACAGTATATGTGAATATTTTAGTAAGGAACATTAGCATCATATAGATTAAAGCATATTTTATTTTAATTCGCACAACAAAATTCTTAAATGAACGAAATGTTGATATTGGCACTGGGCCCGAAAAATATAAATGGTCCCTTCTTTCGGCAATGATATCCCTCATCTTGTTAAGAAAAAAAGAATCAACAAAAACATAAAGGTGTAAAACAATACTTTCTGGTGTGATATGATCCAACTCCCACTTGTATTGCTTTCCTCCCATGAAAAACGTAATCAAAATAAAGAAAGGTTTTGGCTGCCAAATGCAAATCATCTGTTCATCTGTCTCTGTGTATACATCTGCCCACACTAGTGAATGCACTATATAATGTCCAAATATACTAGGTATCAACAAAACACAACAGAAAAAAATATTATGATGAGCACATTGAGAAGAAATTGCAGGAGCCCTGGCTGAGATATATGAGTCATCGTTAGTCACAGATGAGTTGCGGGAAGACTGGAGGGTGGCTATTGATGTGCCTCTCTAACTATAGACCAGTAAGAACATCCATAGTTGGAAAATTACTGGAGAGAATTTGGAAGAATAAGACGCATTTGAATAGACAGGGGTTAATCAAGGATAGGCGGCATGATTTTGTGTGTGGGATATCCTGACCAGCTGGAAAAATAGGCCAAGGAATAGCCAATGTATCAGTCATTGCCTTCTTATTTGCCTTTGAAGGGCTGTTGCATTTTACTTTTGCAGTTTGGCAATAAAGTCTAAATTTAAACCACCCTTGCCTTGTTCTGTTTGATTGTGTCAACATGAAGGTGAAAGGTCATGAAGTACTGCAGGAAGAAGTGAAGCTGATAACACAGGTGTTCAGGGAACGATTCAGGAAAGGACAGACAGTGGACATCACTGCATGAAGCATGAAGCCTAGTGCCCCAGTGCCAGCTACCTTCACTTTTGAGGGACGGTGCCTGAGGAACTTCAACAGAAGCATTCTCCTCCTATCTCTTGATCCCTTTTGGACTAAGAACTGTATTCTTCTTCAACATATTTAATGAATGATCATTCCAAATGCTAGGGTACTGTCCAATTCACCTCTGCCCCACTATGGATGTTGGACTTTGTCTATGGAACTGATGCGCAACAATACTGAGAACTACTGTATATTCTGCTCTCTGTATCTTCCCCTTTGTTTTATCTATTGTACTTGAGTTTGACGATTGAATTTATGTCGGCATGGTTCTTTTGAACTTGTAGAGCAGTGGAGTGGGGTCGCTAGGCAGTCGAGGTAGCCGTAGGCAATCTCCTTTGCTGACCGGGCCTTTTAATTGGCTCATTGGAGTTTTCAGAACCAAGGAAAACCGACTGGTAATGTTAAATGCCTGCTAAACTTTATTAAAATTTGTCTGGCTTTTTAAAAGTGTCTCCACTCCTTCTCCCCCCCTTCTCCCCCCTTCTCTCCCCTTGTCTCCCCCTCGCTTCCCTTCTCTCCCCGCCCCCCACTCCCGCGCTCTCTAAAGGACTTACTGTACACTGTGGCAGCCGTCTTTTGCCTTCCTGTGTATCACAAGTGTGAATTTCAGACAGCGCTCCCCCGCTTTCCCTGGCCCCCGCCTTTGCGATGTGTTTGTGTGTGTGTGTGTGTGTGTGTTGACGGTCGATCCAGCTCGTGGTTTCATTGCTGATGGCCGATCAAGCTCGTGGTTTTTCAGGCAAGTGCCCTCAAGCTTGAAGGTCGAAGACAGGCGCTGAAAAGTCGCGTTAGTGGGACAGGCCCTTAATGCACCGAGTTGCTCCAGCACTTTGTTATCCACTCAGATAGGTGACATGTATATGAAAGCTTGATATTTAGGAAGGTAGAAGACTTCTTCCGAGGCAAATTTCCTCCATGCATGAAATGTAGAACTTATGCCTTGGTTCTTTTTGTCGTAACTGTAATTTTACTCTTATTTTACTTTAAATGGAGCGACCTGAACTCCTCCCATCAGGGAGGCGGTACATGAGCCTCAGGTCTCGCACAAGCAGGATGAGGAACAGCTTTTTCAATAACACTATTACATTGCTGAACTCGGAGTCCCGTCGCTAGATATCTTTAGTCTCTCCCATTTGTATACAGTATTTGCCTATGTACCAGTTTTTTTTCTAATCCATCCACATTCCACACATTGTTAAACAGTACTCTTTTACTCTATTGTATGCTTATTCTGTATTTTTATTTTCTACTTCTACTATCTTGCACTATGACTATGACCAGACGCTAAACTGCATTTCGTTGTACCTATACTTGTATCTGTGCAATGACAATAAAGTTGAATTGAATTGAATTGAATTGAATTTAAAAAAACCTGCAGAAATATCATACAGAGCATAGAATTTTGACCAATACAGCACAGGAACAGGCCCTTCGGCCCACAATGTCTCTGCCAACATGATGCCAAGACCACCCTTATTGGCTTGCACATAATCCATGCAATACAGGCACTCGCCACCCTCTGCATAAAATATTTGCCTACTTCACCTTAAAGTATACTTTCTAGTATTTAAATTTTGCATCCTGGGAAATAGGATCTGATTGTCTAATGGAAGAAGGGTTTCGGCCCGAAACGTCGCCTATTTCCTTCGCTCCATAGATGCTGCTGCACCCGCTGAGTTTCCCCAGCAATTTTGTGTACCTTCGATATTCCAGCAATAGGAAGAAGGGTTTCGGCCCGAAACGTCGCCTATTTCCTTCGCTACATAGATGCTGCTGCACCCGCTGAGTTTCCCCAGCAATTTTGTGTACCTTCTGATTGTCTAACCTATCTACACCTCTCATAATTCAAACAGGTTTCCCCACAACCTTCAGCATTCCAGAGAAACAACCCAAGTCTGACCAACCTCTCCCTATAGCTAACACCCTCCAACCCAGGCAGCATTCTGATAAACCTCCTCTGCACCAGTTCCCAAGCCTCCACATCCTTCCTGTAATGGAGCGACCTGAACTGCAAGCGATGCAGTACTTCAAATGTAACTTAAGCAAAGTCTTATAAAGATGCATTATGAATTCTTGACTGTTATATTCAATGGGGGCATGCATGCCATATGTCTTTTTTACAACTATATCTTGTGCCTCTTCTGTCCTGTGTTGCCACTTTCAGGGAGCTATGGATTTGGACCCCTGTACATGAATGCTGTTAAAGGTCACTTCAAAAAAAGTCCTTTTACCATCTTTTTCTGGGAGTTCTTATGAAGTTAACGTGAAAGGTTCGGGGAACATCTGTAAAATTCTTTCCTGTTACATTTTCTATCATTTTTTGGCAAGGTTTCCTTGAACATTTCATCCATAGTTACATTGCAACTTTAAGAAATTATATGGAGTATAAAAAAATAGAGACACAAGCAAGTATTTCTTGAAAAAAGATCAATCAGCTTCAGTTGCGTCATTTTCATTTCAAGCCAGCTATGCGGTAAAAAAGGCATTTTCAAATTTTAAAAGGAATAATTCTTTGTAAAAACAATGTTCCCTTAACAAAAGATATGCAGGAAAAAAATAGCCGTTTTGACAGCCTCAAAGCCAGCCTCCCCCCCACACTGGACCCCCATCAGTTTGCCTACCGGGCCAACAGGTCTACAGAGGACGCCATATCGGCGGCCCTACACTCTGCCCTGACCCACCTGGACAACAACAACTCCTACATCAGGTTGCTGTTCATTGATTTCAGCTCCGCTTTTAACACTGTCATCCCCGCCAGCTTGATCACCAAACTCAGCGGGCTTGGCATCTCCACCTCCCTCTGCAACTGGACACTGGATTTCCTCACCAACAGACCACAGTCTGTTAGGGTCAACAACCTCACCTCCACCACTATAACACTGAACACCGGCGTGCCACAGGGCTGTGTGCTCAGCCCTCTCCTCTACTCCCTCTTCACCCACGACTGCATCCCTAAGTACGGATCCAACGCCATCATTAAGTTTGCTGACGACACCACGGTGGTAGGACTGATCAGTGACAACGATGAGTCAGCCTACAGAGAGGAGGTCCAGCACCTGACAACCTGGTGTGCCAACAATAACCTCGTCCTCAACTCCAAGAAGACGAAGGAAATTATTGTCGACTTCAGGAAGGTCAGAGGGGGCAGACATACCCCCATCCATATAAACGGGACTGAGGTGGAGCGCGTCTCCAGCTACAAATTCCTCGGGGTACACATCTCGGAGGATTTGTCCTGGTCCCTCAACACCTCCAAGCTGATCAAAAAGGCACAGCAGCGCCTTTACTTCCTGAGGAGGCTCAAGAAAGCCCACCTGTCCCCCCAGATCCTGACCAACTTCTACCGGTGTACCATCGAGAGCATCCTGACCACCTGCTTCACGGTATGGTACAGCAGCTGCACTGTTGCGGACAGGAAGGCACTACAACGGGTAGTGAAAACCGCGCAGCACATCATCGGTGCCCCGCTCCCTGCCATGGATGCCCTCCACCGAAAACGGTGTCTGAAACGGGCTGGGAAGATCATTAAAGACCCCTCCCACCCCAACCATGGACTGTTTGCCCTCCTCCCATCAGGGAGGCGGTACAGGAGCCTCAGGTCTCGTACCAGTAGGATGAGGAACAGCTTCTACAATTATACCGTCGCATTGCTGAACTCGGAGTCACGCCGATAGATTCCTCCGGTCCCTCCGTCCCCATTGTTTAATTATTCTGTATTTTTTATTATTCTGTATCGTCTTTTTTTTTTTAATTTCTATATTGCACTACTACTACGGACTGACGCAAAACTGCATTCCGTTGTACCCATACTCAGTATTTGTGCAATGACATTAAAGTTGAATTGAATTTGAATTGAATTGAATTGAATTTGTATTTGCCAACTCTGGCTGCTTTTTGTGCTAGTGCCACCTAATGTAAAACTAAACAAAGGAACAGATGGAGCAGAGACAGGTTATGATGTAGATTCATTGTGACAAAACTGTTTCCTTCTGAATTGCATACTTACCGCATTACACACAAATGTAAAATGCAGTACTTCATAATCATAACCGCACCATTCAATATCTTCAGACATTAAGTAAAAAAACACTCATGTTGCAGCAGTTTAACATGCGGGGCATTGTGTGGGAAGCCATTTGTCCACTATGCACTCATCAAGTAGAGAACGTTGATAACAATAGAATTACAAGTATCCCCCTCCTCCCCAGGGTCCTGAAGTCCCCACAGGTTATGACATTCACTCACTTTGATTAATTAGATTTGCCTTTGTTTGACCACAAATATAAAAAGACAAATCATACCAATTTGGATCGAGGCCAAGGATGCTAACCGTTCTCACATTCCATTCTATTCAACTCGATTTCCCCTCACTTGCCTCATCTTTATCATTATTGGTCACTACAGCTTTTGAACTCTACATGGAGCATGCAGCTTCAGTTATAACTAGTTAGTTAGCATCCGTCCATCTGCGAGGGATGATGATGCGGCTATGATGTTGCCCTGTTTGGAGAGGGGAATGTTTCACCTGTGGTTGCATTTCCTGCTGTGGCTGACTAGGCCTATCCTTGACAGGATCTTCACTCAACTATGCCACCAATTGTGGTGGTGTCATCTGTAAACTTACTAACAATTTACTAACACGAGCAAATTTACATAATTGTCCAAATAGTTAATGTATATGACAAACAACAGTGGACCCAGCACCGATCCCTGTGGCACCCCACTGGTCACAGACAGAAAAACTACCCTCCGGCACGACCTTTGACTCCATCCTCCGAGCCAACTTTGAATCTAATTGTCTAGTTCACCCTGGATTCCATGCAATCTAACCTTCCGGCTCGTCTACCATGCAGGTGCTTGTCAAAACCTATAGTCCATACAATCAATATCCAGACAATATATACAATGTATTAGTTGTAGTATTTTCTAGATTTTTATTTACATAACAGTGATGCAGAAAAAAGTGTGGATAACGCCTTTATTCAGGCTATTGACAAGCAAATCATTTAACTTCTGGAGGTAGACAAAAATGCTGGAGAAACTCATAGGCAGCATCTATGGCAGTGCCGGATTTAGATGAAGAGAGGCCCTAAGCTGTTCCACTTGTGAGGCCCCCAATGACCGGACCGCCATGGCGGCCAAATCTCCCACAATTCAAAGCGAGGGAGAAAGTGCCCAGCGCCGACCAGTTGCCGTTGCAGTGCGCATGCGCAGGGCGGCCGATGATGTGCTGGCCGTGGTTGTGCGCATGTGCAAGGCGGCCTGCCGTGCCGGCGGATGAGGAGCGAGCGGAGCCCGGCGGCCCGGACACGGATAGCGGGGGTAGATGGAGAGAGAGAGATAGAGAGGGGGGCTGCCCAGAGTTGAACGGTAGGTGTTCTGCCTTGGCCGGAGGCCCCCCTAGACCTCGAGGCCCATAAATTTTTTTCGGGGGGCCCCCTAGAAAGTGGGGGCCCTAAGCTATAGCTTGTTTAGCTTATACGTAAATCCGGCACTGATCTATGGAGCGAAGGAATAGGTATTGTTTCGTATTGTTTCGTGTCGAGACCCTTCTTCAGAATAGAATGAAGAAATGAAGAAATGAAGAAGGGTCTCAACCCGATACGTTACCTATTCCTTCGCTCCATAGATGCTGCCTCACCCGCTGAGTTTCTCCAGCACTTTTGTCTACCTTCGATTTTTCCAGCATCTGCATTTCCTTCTTAAACATTTAACTTCTGGATCATGGATGAAGGGGTGCTAATGGATGTAGTGTATCTAGACTTTCAGAAAGCCTTTGATAAGGTCCCGCACTGGTGCTGGTGCTGGAGACTGGTGACTAAAATTAGAGTACATGGCATTGGGGGTAGGGTGTTGACATGGATAGAAATTTGGTTGGCAGACCGGAAGCAAAGAATAGGAGTGAACGGGTCCTTTTCAGAATGGCAGGCAGTGGCGCGTGGAGTGCCGCAAGGCTCGGTGTTGGGGCCGCAACTGTTTACCATATATATTAATGATTTGGAAGAGGGAATTAGGAGCAACACTAGCAAGTTTGCGGATGACACAAAGATGGGTGGCAGTGTGAACTGTGAAGAGGATGTTAGGAGGTTGCAGGGTGACCTGGACAGGTTGAGTGAGTGGGCAGATGCGTGGCAGGTGCAGTATAATATAGATAAATGTGAGGTTATCCACTTTGGCGGCAAAAACAAGGGGGCAGATTATTATCTCAATGGGGTTAGGTTAGGTAAGGGGGAGGTGCAGCGAGACCTGGGCGTCCATGTACACCGGTCACTGAAATTTGGCTGACAGGTACAGCAGGCAGTGAAGAAAGCTAATGGAATGTTGGCCTTCATAACAAGAGGATTTCAGTATAGGAGTAAAGAGGTTCTTCTGCAGTTGTACAGGGCTCTGGTGAGACCACATCTGGAGTATTGTGTACAGTTTTGGTCCCCTAATTTGACGAAAGACATCCTTGTGATTGAGGCATTGCAGCGTAGGTTCACGAGATTGATCCCTGGGATGGCGGGACTGTTATATGAGGAAAGATTGAAAAGACTAGGCTTGTATTCATTGGAGTTTAGAAGGATGAGGGGGAATCTTATAGAAACATATAAAGTTATAAAAGGACTGGACAAGATGGATGCAGGAACAATGTTCCCAATGTTGTACGAGTCCAGAACCAGGGGCCACAGTCTTAGAATAAAGGGGAGGTCATTTAAGACTGAGGTGAGAAAAAACTTTTTCACCCAGAGAGTTGTGAACCTATGGAATTCCCTGCCACGAAGGGCAGTGGAGGCCAATTCACTGGATGGATTTAACAGAGTTAGATAGAACTCTAGGTGCTAGTGGAGTCAAGGGATATGGGGAGAAGGCAGGCACGGGTTACTGATAGGGGACGATCAGCCATGATCACAATGAATGGCGTTGCTGGCTCGAAGGGCCGAATGGCCTCCTCCTGCAGCTATTTTCTATGTTTCTATGTTTCTATCTTCTGATGACCATCTGGAGAAGTGTCCATAGAACAGAAACCAATATACAATACATAAACAAGACGATGCTTCAATGAAAGGTAAGATCATAGAACAGTCTATGCATATTCAGATACTTATTAATTAAAAAATCGGACTATTCTGAATCATATGTGTTGGGGAGATACTCTGTATAGCAGAAAATTGTGCACATCAAAATGAGCGTTATACAACTCTTCTGCTGGAAAATAATATCAGGCTGATATTATACTAATATCTTCCATCTGCTTCCATGTAGCCCTGCCACATAAGCAGAACTCAGTAAAGAAAATGGTAACTTCTTCAATTCCCCAAGCAGGACATTACCTTCTCCCAGTAATAGTTTTGCAGCTGACAATAGGTTATGTACAAACTGGGAACTGCTGCCTGGAAAAAAATCACTGTGGTAAATTGTACTCATGCCCTGCCCCCTCCATTCTATTATGCTTGCGACATTAGACCAATAATCTTTGCATTACTAAGTGAAACATTTTTGTCTGGCCTTTTGGGAAGAAGAGCAAGCAGATGTGGATGGGACGGAAGCTACTTACCTAGATACCTCCCTGAATGCCTGTAGTAACTGTTCCTAGTTAGACAATGGGCCCTTGAGACTGGGTTTATTTTCATTGCTAATTCCACTCATGCATTCAAAAAGTAGCAAAGCAAAATCTATATTTGAATCTGAGAAACCTAAACTAGTCTTCAAGTTCCAGTGCAACCAGATTCCTTATCTGGCCAGGTACAGTTTATATATATTTTTCTGACCTCAGAATATCAAATGCCAAGATGCCTACACGACAAATTGTATCAACATGTCAGTCACTAAGAAATAAGTCAATTTATTGACGATTCTTTTGATTTCTTAAGGCATTTGGTTAAAATATTCAGATGCAGTACATGTAGTTTATATTCAAAGGAATCGATCCAAAATTAAATGAAGGTCAGTAGTTAGGTTAATTCAGACTTGAGTGTATATTTTCACTTGCTATTTTTTGAATTAAGTATAAGTTTTAGAGCAGTGCTAGTGTTGAAGTGGAGAGTATTCTAAATTGTGTTTCATACCGTAATCAAAGCAGCATTTTGACATATGGTGAGATGATGTGGTGGTGAGCCACAGTCCAAGACCGAGGACCTTGCTGGCATTAAGAACACAACAGATGGTTTGGAACAGGGACAGTGCTGGGAAGAGCTGGGTTCAAGAATAACTTTTTTCATTACAATGTATAGCAGCAGATTTCAATGGTTTTGAAAGGATCAAGAGATCATCTGCCATGATAATTTGGCTCTTATGATTAAAGTAAATAATGTTAAAGTAAAGAAAGGAGATCTGACATTAATGCTGATAATTAAATACATTTTGAATGAGGTAAATTGGGTAAAGCAACCTTTAATATTCAGTAGCCAGAATTATAGATGTTTAAATCAGACCCAACAGAATGAGAGGGGAGGTGGGGAAATGTTTATTTATACAGAGTCATTAGGACAAGGCTGACATACTGAAGCAATGGTGCAAACAGTATTCATAATGGGTTTTAAAGGGAGGGAGATATAAAGGGAAAGCAAATCACTCCATGACATAGGTATCTCTGCTCTTTCTGTTATGGTCAAAGGCTCCATTATGTGCAATAAAATACTTAAATCCCAAAAGTTCCTGCGATGGAGGTGACATGGGGTTTGAGTGGTTGGGGTCAGTTGTAGTGATCAATACTTTCCAAAAAATAATTCAGAAAGTTAAGGTGGACCCAATGCTGCCATGATCTGACCTGATCAAAGTGCTTCTGGTGGTGTAGGGTGTGGAGTGGGGAATGTGTGGGGAATTGGACTTTATTGGAAGAACTACCCTCATATATCAGTGGGAATTAGCAGCTAGATTGTCAAAATAAGATCTCAGAGGAGAGCTGAAAGCTGATGTATTCTCTCCTCAATGGCTTACAATGAGAACTTGTGAATGGAATTATCTTCTGGAGAAAATCCCAAAGTACTTTTCAGAAGAAGTTTACTAGCTCCATTGGAAACAACTCCTCCCAGCACTACCCCTGTCCCAGATCACCTGCTGTGTCCTTACTGCCAAAGCTCTGGAATTAAACTAGGTTCTTGAGATTCACTGCCACATCATTGAATAAGAACTCTAGATCTTTCGCCCTGCCTTCTCTCCGACATTCTGCAGCAGTGAAGTGCCTGCTGTAATCCCTGTGATGAAGATACTTTTAGAGTACTGTGAGTTCCAGAATTTTAACCCATCGGCATCCTATTTCCAAATCTGGAAGGTATGTAACTTGGAACGGTACTTCCAGACATCAACATTGTCATGACCTTCCGTCCATCTGGTTGTGGACGTCAGGGACGTGGGAGAGGTTTGCAATGAAGCCTTGGTCAGTTGCTAAAGTCAATCGTGCTGACGGTAGATGCTGTTTCAGGCTATAAATGCTCCAGGCATGGTAGAGGTAAAGGTAAGAGAAGAAAGGACATTGCCTTTTAGATGAGGACTTACTCCATGAACCGATGGTGCTTAGAGATGATTTTCTTGGAGGATCATCCAATGATGCCATATGAGTAGAACTTAGAAACTGGAAGGGAAGGGAATAATCACTTGGATGCGACTGCATTGTAGGCCTCCCAACAGATATGCTGGGAGATCGTAGGTAGCTGTAAGAAAAATACAGTGCCATTACAGAGAGATTTTTACATTCCTAATATTGACTGGGTCACTCATAATGCAAAGAGCTTGGATGGTTTATAAATTGTTAAATGTATTCAAGAAAGCTAATGTGATAAAATATATAGGGCCCTACTAGATAGGGTTAAATTGTGGACCACCTCTCTGAGAAAGAAATAGGGCATATGACTTAATAGTCAGTGGGAAGCACTTTGGCACCAGTCACCATGATTGCCTGTTTCCTTTAACATCATAACTTTTTTGCATATCTTTCATTCATTATTCTTTATCTCTCCATATCACCATCTATATCTCTCATTTCCCTTATCCCTAACCAGTCTAAAGAAGGGTCACCCATTCCTTCTCTCCAGAGATGCTGCCTGTCCTACTGAGTCACTCCAGCTTTTTGTGTCCATCTATGGAGAAAATTAGGTTTGGTCCACAAGTTAAGACCCTAAATTGGAGCTGGGACGATTTTGGAAGCATTAATTGGGTGGCACTGTTTGCAGGTAAAGGGATATCTGGCAAGTGGCACACTTTTAATAGAGTGATAACAAGAGTTTAGGGACAGCATATTCCTAGTGTGAAGGTAAGGCTGGAAAGCTTAGGGAAGCCATGTTGATGGCAAATATTAAGGCTCTGGGGAAAAAAAGTGGGAGATGCATAATATTTAGGCAGTTGAGATCAAGCAAATCCCTTGACAAGTTTAAGAGCACTTACGAGGGAAATCAGGAGGGCGAAAAGTGGGCATCGGATGGATTTGGCACACAAAATGACAGAAAATCCCAAGAGATTCTACAGGTACATTAAGAGTAAAAGGATGGCCAGCGACAGAATAGGACCCCTTAATGATCAGCACAGCCCTCAGCACGTGGAGTCACAGGAGATGGGTGAGATTATTAATGAAAATTTCTCATCATTTTATACTGTGGAGAAAATCATAGAAGCCCAAAAATTAGACGAATAACTTGTGATGTCTTAGACTATATTCGAGTTACCAAAGAGGCGGTACTGACAGTACTAAAGGGCATTAAGGTGCATACATCCTCAGGGCCTGATCAAGTGCATCCTTGGACCTTATGGGAAGCGAGGAAAGAAACTGTCAAATTATTTGCAAAGATATTTGCATCATCCTTTGACACAGGTGAATTGTCAGAAGAATGGAAGGTGGCTAGTTTAGTTTAGAGTTTAGAGATACACTCCGGATACAGGCCCTTCAGCCACCACAATCCCCACACACTAACGCCATCCTACAAGGGAAAATTTACAATTATACCAAGCTAATTAACCTACAACGTAGTCTTTGGAGTGTGGGAGGAAACCGGAGATCCCGGAGAAAATCCACGCAGGTCACTGGGAGAACGTACAAATTCTGTATAGACAAGCACCCGTAGTCAGGATCGAACCTGGGTCTCTGGCGCTGTAAGGCAGCAACTTTACCGCTGCGCCACCATGCCGCCCCAAATGTTTTACCATTGTTTAAGTAAAGCAGCAAGGACAAGCCAGGGAATTACAAGCTGGTGAGCTTGACATCAGCGATGGATAAGTTACTGGAGGGGATTCTAAGCGACAGGATCTACCATGTTTTAGATTGTCAGAGATTGATTAGGGATAGTCAGCATGGATTTGTACATAGGATATCATATTTCAAAAATTAAGTAGAGTTTTTTGAAGATGTCTCCAAGAGCAGTGATGAAGGCAAACATTGCCTAATTGTATTTTTGCAAGGCCTTTGACGAGGCTCCCATATGTTAGAACACATACAGTGTGGTGAATGCACAGTTCCCATGGTAGGGAAATCAAGAACGAGAGGGCATAGGTTTAAGGTGAGAGGGGAAAGACTTAATAGGAACCTGAGAGGAAGCTTTTTCATCCAGAGGATTGTGGGTCCAGAGGAACGTGCTGCAAGAGGGAGTAGTATTGGCAGGTACAATAACAACATCTAAAATACATTTGGACAGATACGTGGATAGGAAAGGTTTAGAGGGATATGGGCAAACATAGGCAAAGGGGACTAGCTGGGGCATCTTGGTTGGCATGAACGAGTTGGGCTGAAGGGCCTATCATATAAATTGAAGATTTGGATGAGAATGCACAAAGCATGGTTAGTAAGTTTGCAGATGACACTAATATAGAAGTCAGTGAAGAAGGTCATCAATAATTACAGTGGGAACTTGATCTGATAGGTCAAGTGGCAAATGACATTCAATGGCGAGATGAGAATTTTGGGAGGTCAAAACAGGGAAGGACTTTCACAGTGAATGGTAGGGGCATGGGGAGTGTTATAGAACAGAAGGACTTCAGAACACAAATGCATATTCCCTGATAGTGATAAAGTGATGTCAAAGGTAGACAAGGTGGTGACGAAAACATTTGGCATGCTGGCATTCATCTGTCAGGCCACTGAGTACAAGAGTTGGGATGTTATGTTGCAATTGAACAAGATATTGGTGAGGCCACAATTGGAATATTACACAAGTATAACAAACTCAAGTATAGCAAGTATAGCATACACAAGAAAGCAAATGCAATGCTAACATTTATTTCAAGAAGGCTTGTATACAAAAACAGGGATGTAATGTTGAGGCTCTATAAGGTGCTGGTAAGGCCGCATTTGGAATATTGTGAGCAATTTTGGGCACCATATCTGAGGAAGGATGTGCAGGCTCTGGAGAGGAGGTTTACAAGAATGATTCCAGGAATGAGTAGGTTAACCTATGATGAGAATTTGTCGGCACTGGGCCTGTACTTGCTGAAGTTTAGAAGAATGAGGGGGACCTCATTAAAACATACAGATTAGTGAAAGGCTTGGATAGAGTGGATGTGGAGAGGATGATTCCACTAGTGAAAGAGTCTAGGACTAAAGGTCAGAGCATCGGAATTGAAGGACGTTCTTTTAGGAAGGAGATGAGGAAAGATTTATTCAGTCAGAGGGTGGTGAATCTGTGGAATTCTTTACCATAGAAGGTTGCAGAGGCAAGTCAGTGGATATTTTTAAGGCAGGGATAAATAGATTCTTGATTAGTACAGGTGTCGGAGGTTATGGGGAGAAGGCAGAAGAATGGGGTTAGGAGGGAGAGATAGATTAGCCATGATTGAATGGCGGAGTAGACTTGATGAGCCGAATGATCTAATTCTACTCATATTCCTTATGACCTAATGACCTTATAGGAAATATATAATTAAGCTGGAAAGTATGCAAAGATGATTTGCAAGAATGTTGCCAGCAATCAGTGCAGGACTTTATTGCTTGAAGCATAAAGACTGAGGGGTGACCTTATGGAGACATATACAATCATGAAGGGCATAGATAAGGTAAATGCATGTTCTTCATCTCAGAGAAAGGGAATCTATACTAGAGAGCATAGGTTTAAGGTGGAAAGGGAAAGATTTAAAAGGGACCTGAAGAGCATGTTTTTTTACAAAGTGCTGTGCTTATATGAAACAAACAGCCAGAGGAAGTAGTTGAGGCAGGTACAACAACAACATGTAGAATACATCTGGATAGGTACATGGTTAGGAAAGGTTCAGAGGACTCTAGTCCCAACAGGGGCAAATTAGACTAGCTTAGATGAACATCTTGGGCCATGGATGAGTTGGGCCGAAGGATCTGCTTCCATGCTGTATTACTGTATGATTCTATGATATCATGAGTGGCGCATGTCTGCACAATCTGTACCATCTCTAAGATGGCGCCTGCCAGCGGCGACTTTTTGCTAACAGCGAAACCGAAGAAGATTACTTACAGCAACAAGTAACTCACCTGGATCGGAATAACGGCAGAAATCGGCACCGTAACGGACAAGCTGCTAGTGCATCTGAAGGCACTAGTGATTTCGCGATCTCCCGCAGCTGCGGGAGCCTCCGACTGCAAGCTTTCCCTGGACCACTGGAGAGAACCCGACCCGTCTAGAAATCAAAGGGACTGTACATGGGAAGCCCTCCGGAGCTGCCGTCTGCAAGGGAATCCCTGTTCCAGCGCAGGTTCGCAGAAACAGCAGGTACAGTAAGTACAGTACCTGGAAACAACAGAGAGGCCTCCATTGTGTCTGGAAACGTGGCCGACAGGCAGGACTTCAGGTCAGACTGAAGCGCAGGGGACTTCGGCCCCCTCTCCCTACTATCCTACTGGCCAATGTACAGTCCCTTGAAAATAAAGTGGAGGACTTAAGGGCAAGGCTGCTTTATCAAAGGGAGCTGAGGGAATGCTCTGTGTTCTGTTTCACAGAGACATGGCTCACCCCCAGCTCCCCAGACTCAGCGGTCCAGCCTGAAGGGTTCTCCATCCACCGTATGGACCGTACGCAGGCATCTGGGAAAGGGAGAGGAGGGGGCGTCTGCCTCATGGTCAACTCTGCATGGTGCTCAGACGTGGCAGTCCTTTCCAATTCCTGCTCTCCACACCTCGAACATCTGGCGGTGAAGTGCCGTCCCTTCTACCTTCCAAGGGAATTCACCTCCATCATCCTGACCGTGGTCTACATCCCACCCCAGGCAGACGTCCGTCTGGCACTGGTGGAGCTGCACGCCATGGTCAACAAACACCAGACGTCTTACCCAGAGGCATTTACCACCATAGCCGGGGACTTCAATAAAGTAAACCTTACGTAATCGCTCCCTAACTTCCACCAACATGTCTCCTGCTGCACCAGAGGACCAAACACCCTCGACCACTGCTACACCACCATTAAAAATGCCTATCGCTCTATCCCTCGCCCTCACTTTGGTAAATCCGACTTCTTCCTGCCTACAGGCAGCAATTAAAGAGCGCACCCCCAGAGGTGAGGACAGTACAGAGCTGGTTGGGGGTGGGGGGGGGGGGGGGCGGGCAGAGGAACAACTCCAGGACTGTTTGGAGTTTGTAGACTGGGCAATGTTCAAGGACTCGGCAACGGACTTGAACGAATACGCCACAGTCGTTACAGACTTCATAAAGAAATGTGTGGAGGACTGCATCCCTACAAAAACCTTCCGAGTGTTTCCCATCAGAAACCTTGGATGAACTTTGAGATCCGCACTCTTCTGAAGACCAGACACCAGGCATTCATGCCTGATGATACAGTGGTCTACAAGAAGTCCAGCTATGACCTTGGTAAGGCCATCAAAAAGGCCAAAAGGGACCTGCTCCAAACTGGAGGATGAGACGGATGTTCGGCAGCTGTGGCGGGGCCTGAATGCAACACCTCCTACAAGGTGAAATCAAGAGGCAGCTCGAATGTCGGCGTAGCATCACTCCCTGATGAGCTCAATGCGTTTTACGCACGCTTTGATAGAGAGAACACTGATGTGCCTTCTTGAGCCCCTATTCGCTGTGATGGTATTTCAGTCACAATCACAGAGGCCGGCGTCAGAAAATCCTTCAGAGGGGTGAACCCTCAAAAAGCGCCTGGACCTGATGGTATACCCGGTCGTGTTCTAAAAACCTGTGTGGGGCAACTGGCTGGAGATTTTAAACGGACATTTTCAACCTCTCATTTCTAAGGTCTGATGTTCCCACCTGCTTTAAAAGGGCATCAATTATACCAGTGCCCAAGAAGAGCAAGGTGACGTGCCTCAATGACTATCGACCAGTGGCACTAACGTCGGTGGTGATGAAGTGCTTTGAGAGGTTGATCATGGCACAAATCAACTCCTACCTCAACAAAAACCTGGACCCACTGCAGTTCACCTACCGCCACGACAGATCAACGGTGGATGCGATCTCGCTGGCCCTCCACTCTGCACTGGACCACTTGGACAACAAAAACTCATATGTCAGGCTGTTATTCATTGATTACAGCTCAGCATTTAATACAATCATCCCCTCCAAGCTGGTTACCAAACTCGCAGAACTGGGTCTCTGCGCATCCCTCTGCAATTGGATCCTCGACTTCCTCATTCGCAGACCACAGACTGTTTGAATTGGTGGAAAGGTGTCAGCCTCGATAACAATCAGCACGGGAGCTCCTCAATGCTGCGTGCTCAGCCCCCTGCTGTACTCACTCTGTACTCATGACTGCGTAGCCGGTCATAGTATGAACAACATGATCAAGTTCCCTGATGACACCACTGTTGTGGGACGTATCACTGATGGGGACGTCAGAGTATAGAAGAGAGATCGACCGACTGACCAAATGGTGCCAGCACAATAACCTGGCCCTCAACACCAGCAAAACCAAGGAACTGATTGTGGACTTTGGAAGGGGTAGGATGGGGACCCACAGTCCCGTTTATATCAACGGGTCGATGGTTGAAAGGGTCAAGAGCTTCAAGTTCCTGGGTGTGCACATCTCTGAAGATCTTTCCTGGTCCGAGAACACTGATGCTATTATTAAGAAAGCACATCAGCATCTCTACTTCCTGAAAAGATCACGGTATATCAAGGAGGACTCTCTCTAACTTCTACAGGTGCACAGTAGAGAGCATGCTGACCGGTTGCATCCTGGCTTGGTTCGGCAACTTAAGTGCCCAGGAGCGGATAAGACTCCAAAAAGTAGTAAACACTGCCCAGTCCATCATCGGCTCTGACCTCCCTTCCATCAAGGGGATCTATCGCAGTCGCTGCCTCAAAAAGGCTGGCAGCAGCATCAAGGACCCACACCATCCTGGCCACACACTCACCTCCCCGTTACCTTCAGGTAGAAGGTACAGGAGCCTGAAGACTGCAACGTCCAGGTTCAGGAATAGCTGCTTCCCCACAGCCATCAGGCTATTAACTCATACAAAACTCTGAACATTAATAGCCCATTATCTGTTTATTTGCACTTTATCTGTTTATTTATTAATGTGTGTATATATTTATATAATGGTATAAGGACACACTGATCTGTTCTGTATTCATGCCTACCATATTCTGTTGTGCTGAAGAAAGAAATAATTTCATTGTACTATCTGGGACACATGACAATAAACTCTCTTGAATCTTTTCCATAGTCACCTACCTGTACAGTACAACTGAATCTTTGAAACATAAATGCATGGCTTACTACATCAGAATGGACTGTAGTTGGACATCTGACAACAATCAGTGAACGCCTCCCTGCCAACCTCACTCTTATCCCAGTGATCACCCACCCATGCCCTGACCCAGAGCATTGGAAACATTGTGAAGCCTTGCTATAATTCTCAATGATCAAAGGATTTGAAACATTATTCTAGCTTACCGTATAAATATCATATTGTAGAGATTTATTGGATTAATATCTTGATTAGAACAGAGAAATTTAATGAATAAAATAAAAATTGTAATTTAAATTAATTAATTCAAAGTTATGTAGGTTTAAATAGACTAAAGAAAGTGAAATTGTTTACACTGGCAGAAAACAAGGAAGCATCTCAAAGATAATGTGCAAACGTGACAGGAAAGGAAGTCACTTTTTTTTAAACAGGAACTATGATGGTTTTCGATGTATTGCGTGAAAGTGCGGTGAAAACAGCATCTCTTGAAAGGTAATTGGATAAAATATTGAAGAAGAGAAGATAGGGACCATAGTAAATGGGCAGATGCGTGTAACTAATTAGGTAGCTCTTGCACAGGGACAGCCCATATATGATTAACTGTAAGATTTTATCATTCTTTGATTCTATGAAGACTGTATGATTCTGTGATTCAATTATTAGTGTGTGGATAGTACATGATCCACACTAGTCTTATGCCGCTGTGACGTAATAATATTACTGATCTTTCAGGGCTATTCATTCTGAGTAAGTTAGCTGCATATGTCATAAACTGCAATTCTCTGACACATCAGCAAGCTGGCTGATTATCCTAGTCTGTGGACGGTGGGTGGGTAACCCATGATTCAGAACTGGGGTGGTGATCTGATATTATTTCTGGCATACTTTTATTTATTTTGCACTAAATTAATAATTACCATGCTTGAAAAACCTCATAAACAAACCTAATTTGAGGAATAAAGAAAATGGGCCCCTACATTTTCTATTTTTTTAAATAGTGACCATTTCAGTAATTTTTACAGCACATCAAAAAGCAAACACGACAAAGCACCATAACATAAATTAGCAGTTTATGAGCTTTGTCTTGTCGTCGTTCCAGACGAGTGCAGTGCACAAAGAGCTCAAATATTGCTTAATTGCTGGGCTTTTAGTGAGTTTACAATGAGTACAGGAATTCAGTTCCATGAATGCTAAAATTTCTGTTCACTAAATGCAGGAAAGTGTGAGATTACAGGTTGAGAGAGGAAAAAAAAAATTGGCATCGAGCCTGCCCTCCCAATTGATTGGTCCCTCTGCAACAGTTGCACACCTGCTTATCGGGCCAAATCAACCATTTACAGTTTATCTTTTGCAGAGCTGCCTTTCACAGTGCATGTTCTGGGTATGAATGTGATTGATGTCTCATGGTCACACTACTAATTACAAGTAGAGTAACAGATGGCCTCAAGCTAATTAGACATATGCACAAGATCTGGAGTTGATTTGTTGTTGAAATGTCTGTAAGTGACAAACTGAAGAATCGATTTCCCAGTGCAGGCTCCAGCCACATAATGCAACTCTCCATTCGCAAGGCATTGTACAAACTAT
Source organism: Amblyraja radiata (assembly GCF_010909765.2). Classification (NCBI taxonomy): domain Eukaryota; kingdom Metazoa; phylum Chordata; class Chondrichthyes; order Rajiformes; family Rajidae; genus Amblyraja; species Amblyraja radiata. The sequence continues at coordinate 51,619,346 of NC_045958.1, read as the reverse complement.
CCAGCACATGAAGTTCACCAAATAACAAATATATCTCCAATGTCTTGGGCAAACCTTAGGCAATGGGATTTTTTAGTTTCCTTCTTGTTCTTTACTTTTAGACTTTAGAGATACAACGTGAAAACAGGCCCTTCGCCCCACCGAGTGAGCAATCACCCCGTACACTAACACTATAATACACACCAGGGACAATTTTACAACTTACCGAAGCCAATTAACTGACAAACCTGTATTTCTTTGACTTGTGGGAGGAAACTGGAGCACCCAGAGAAAACCCACATGGTCAGAGGGATAATGTACTAGCTCCATCCAGATAGCCCCTCTGATCAGGATCGAACTTAGGTCTCTGGTGCTGCAAGGCAACAACTCTACCGCTGCACCACTATGCTGCCCTAATCCTGACCACAGATCCCAGGGGTTCTGTTAATTGTGCTCTATCATTGTCAAGTTTAGGATTCGTGTCTCATAACCACAGTGATTTTAAAAGTTGAAACCAAAAATATTGCAGATGTTGGAAATTTGAAGTATAAACAGAAATGCTGGGAAAAAAACTTAGCAGGTAAAGCAGCATTTGAAGAAAGAACTATCCAGCTTGTTCAGCTAAAAGTTACTGTTAACTTGCCACAGATGTTGCCTAACTTGCTGAGATGTGAAAAGTACCCAACTTTTGGTTGTTGACTGATTTGTGGATGTATCTTAAATCAGAACATTAAGATCTATTAGATTCACAGTGATTTATATACTCATAGATGTACACAGCCCTGAAACAGTCCTTCAGCCCATCACACCCATGGCTAGCAAGATGCCTTTCTGAGCCAAACCTATTTGTTCGCATTTGGTCCAAATCTCTCCGAACCATTCCTATCCATGTACCTGTCCAAATATTTATTAAACATTGTAATGCTATCCCCCTCTACCACCTCCTCTGGCAAATCATTCCAGATACCCACTACCCCCTCTGTGAAAATCTTGCCCCTCAATTATTCTTTAAATAATTTCCCGCACACATTAAACCTTTGTCCTCCAGTTTTAGAATACCCACCCTGTAAAAAAAATGGTTAGTATCCACACTATCAATGCCCCTCATAATTATATAAATCTCTATCGGGTCATCTCTCGGCCTCTTTCACTCCCAGAAAAAAACAGCCCCCAGGCTATCCAATCTCTCCCTATCAAACCCTCCAGTCCAGGCAATGGATCTTTTCTGCACTCTCTCTGGCTTAATCGCATATTTCCGACAGCAATGGCAATGAGACATCCTTCCGCAATGGCAATGAGAACTGCACACAATACTCCAAGCACATGCTTTGTACAACTGTAACACGGCATCCCTAGTCTTGTACTCAGGATCATGGCCAATGTAGGCAAGAATGCCATACACCTTCTTCAATACCCTCTCTATCTCTGTTGCCACTTTCAGATAGAATACAGGAAAGAAATGGGAATATTTACAGTGATCGCTCTCTGATGTGCTCTGGCTGTTGTGAGCTTTCCTTGTTGGAATGACATTTCACAAAATCAGGCAAGGGACCAGCATACTGCCTCAAACATTTCTCAAAGTACCAACACAGATTTGGAAAAAGTATCAAAAGTGGCCCATGAGACCAAAAAGTAATAAGAGCTCCCGTGATGATGTTTAAAATGTATCTACAATCAAACAGTGTTTTATATAAATCGCTATCAGCAGAAGTCTTTTCAAGCCTCAGAGAATTACAAATCAAACTATAGTCTCTCAACCATTTAGTCCCATTTCTGTCAAAGCAGTACCGGCTGGTCACTAAGTGGTTAGAAAATAGGAACAAGCAACTTTTGGAAGCTCTTAATCCCTCCGTCCATGAATGGACTTGTTAAAATTAGTGGAAAGTCCATAACCAAAAGGTCTTAAAGTGATTCATAATGTAAGGTAGCACTCAGAATACTTTCAAGGACTATGTACGTCTTTCAGAAAGAATTCTCCCTCAATTTATGGAAACAATTATTCTGAACATTCAGCAAAAATAATCTTAATTTTGATAATAACTGATACCAAAACAAGAATCAGTCTTAAGAAAAAAGCTCTATCAATATTCCTGAGTAAAAGTTTATATTATTACTTTATATTTATATCAGTAGGGATGGTGTAGTTACAGACAGATAGGAGAGGTGCACTTTACATTTTGCCTGGCAGGGATTACTTGGTGCTAACATTGAATAGCAAAAAAATTACAAGTTCTCATTCCTGAGCGTGACATCCCTTTCATTATATTCACCCCGCATAGTTACAAAATGCCACTTTCTGTTTGGGAAGCTATACATTTCAGAAAATCTAATGGCTGAACTCCCTTGTATATGTATGTTATGCATTCTTGGTTTGATTAGCACTTAACAGAAGAAGTATCCATTGTCTGGCGTCAAATTCACAATGAAGAGAGGCTCCACTCCAGGGCTCATATTTTACTGGTTTGGAGCCAACTCAGCAATCTTCATTTTGGAACCGAAAGCCAAAAAGTATTCCAACCAGAGCCAAATTGGCTCTTTGCCATCGCTTTGCCTGCAAACAGAATGTCTCTTTATAAGACTGGGGTTTTCTAAGCATATTGCTGTAGATCATCGGTTCATGTTGCTTGCTTATTACTAAGCAATAACAATAACTTGCATTTATGAAGTGCATTTAATGTAGTACATTGTCACAAAACGTAATCAAACTTGTAAGGAGGTATTGTCACAGATAGGCTTGCATTTAAGGTACATCAGAGAGAAGAGGGGTAGAGAGGTAAAAAGTTTAGGGAGGGAATTTTAGAGATTAACCTTGCTGGCACAGATGCCAATGGTGAAACTGTGGATGCTCAAACATTCTGAGTTAATAAAGTACCAAATTTCTTTGGATTGTTGTAAGGCATAAAGAGATTTCAGAAATTAAAAGGACATGATCATAAAGAACTCGGAAGCAAGGACGGGAATATTAAAGGTGAGGCGTTGTTTAATTGGGAGTTAACGTAGATTAGCAATCACAGGAATGGTGGGATGGTGTGGAGTTTATTTAACAAGAGAGTTGTATCAAACATTGCTGGATATGTTGGGCGGCGCGACTCTTGTCAGCAGCGGCCTCTGCAGTCCGTCTGTCTTTTTATTGTTTTCTGTCTTGTTCTATGTAGTTTTTATTGTTTTTTTTGTCGGGGTATGTGTGTGGGGGTGGGGTGGGGGAACTTTAATGTCTTTCCCCTGCACGGGAGACCCGACCTTTCCTTTGTCGGGTCTCCGTTGTCGTTGGGGCTGCAACGTTGAGCGGCCTCCAACAGGAATGACCTGGGGCTCCAGTCGCGGAGCTGCGGATTTACTCACCATCACGGAGCTGGCCGAGTCCGGAGCGGGTGTAGCTGTGGTGGAGCGCTGCTGTGACCCGACACCCGGAGATTCGGAGGCTCCTACCGCAGGTCTGTGGATAGTGATGCCGGGAGCCCGCGGGACCCTGGTGGGAGACCGCTTTTCGGGGCTTCCGCAACAGCGACTTCTCCCGCCCGAGTTGCGGGGTTGAAGATTACCTGGAGCGGGGCCTACATCACCGCCCCGCGCGGCTTGGAATGGCCGCGGGACTTTGTGAGCGCCCGCCGGGGCTCCAACACCAAGAGCCCGCCGGGGCTCCAACACCAAGACCCGGTGCGTGGCCTTGCATCACCCGGCGTGGCTTTAATGGCTGCGGGACATTTAACATCGCCCGCCGGGGGCTTTGACTCTGTCTTTGACTCTGACATGGGGGGGAGAGGGGAGTGCAGGGGAGAGATATGTTTAAGTTTTGCCTTCCATCACAGTGAGGAGGACTCACTGTGATGGATGTTTATGTGAATTGAATTGTGTTGGTGTGTGTCTTGGTTCTTTTTTTGTATGGCTGCAGAAACCAAATTTCGTTTGAACCTCGTGTGAGGTTCATATGACAATAAAAGAGGTATTGTATTGTATTGTATTGTATTGTATTGTATTGTATTGTATTGTATTGTATATTGGTCAAGAGAAGAGGTCAGTTTCAGCTTAAACATTGAAAATGAAATTCTGGATGATTTTTGCCTGGGACAGCAACAAGATGGGAAACAGAAGGGTGTCCTGGATGAGAGAGATCCATAACGAATGGTGTGAGAGCAGGAAGAGAAGAGTGATTATCTGACCACAACTGGATAGATAAGAATGCAACAGCTAGATGAAGGCCTACTGAGCTGTAAGATGATACAGATAATTAAATGAAGTATCTGGAAAGATGGACATAGGCTGAAATAGTATGTTCATATTGGAGAAGAACGTGAAGTTAATGATATATATATGACATAGTCATATCTCGCAATACCAGGCCTTTTCCCTAGAATTATAAAGCACACAAATGGGCCCTTTGGCTCACAGGGTCTATGATGACCTTCTATTCCCTTAGGTGTGTAGTCTTCTATAGTTTCTCAATATAAATGCCCGTCAAAATGTCTCTTAAACGTGCTGGCTGTATTTGAAACCACCACCTCTTCTGACAGAACTGAGTCCCAAACGTCACCCATTTTCTATATAAAAAATAAAACTTTCTCCTGAAATCCCCTTTGAAGCTTCCTCTTCTCATCTTAAACTGATGCCTTCATGTTTTGATACCCCTACAGTGCGCAAAAGATTCTGACCATCTACCTTGTCTGTGCCTCCTATAATTTTATTTACCTCTATCAGATCTCCCTTCAGCCTCTTTTACTCCATGGAAAACAAACAAAATCCATGAAAGGTCACGGCAAAACTAATGAGCTCCAATGTGGCAATATCCTGATGAATCTTCTCGACACTTTCTCTCTTGCAAGCACATCCTTCCTTAGGATGGCAATCAAAAGTGCACACAATACTCCAAATGTAGTCTAATCAATGTTTTGTAAAGTTTGCACCATAACGTCCAGTTGTTCTATTCTTTGCCCTGACCTATGAAGGCACACATGCCATTTGCCATCTTCACTACACTATCAATCAGTGTTTCCACTTTCAGGAACTATGGCTTTGAATCCCAAGCTCCCTCTATTCATCAAAACATCTTCATGCCCTGCCATTAGCGATATATGTCCTACCCTATTTGATGTCATAAGATTCATCACCTCGCACTTATTGGAATTAAATTTCTACGGTCAGTGCTCCACCCAATTTTCCACCTGATCTAAATCCCACTATAGTCTAACTAAACTCCACATAGACAACATCTATGATCCTGCCTTCATCAAGCATCTAATGTACCTCATCAATCAAGTTGGTGAAATAAGATTTTCCACACACAAATTCATGTTGAATAATCCTGATTGTCTCTCCACATGCATATAAACCCCTTCTCTGAGGATTTTGTTCAATAATTTCCCTACCATTGACTTAAGGTTCACTGAAGTGTAGCTACCTGCTGCCCTTCTTAAAATATATTTTATTTTCTTCATAATAAGAACTTCAATATCCTTTGTTATCTAAGATCCTCTAATCTTGCCCTAATTGCCTTTCACCCCTACCAGAACATTTGGTCCTGTACTCTCACTAAAGGGCCTGTCCCACTTAGGCTATTTTTAGGCGACAGCCAGCGACTGTCATAGTCGTAGCATGTCGTCGAAAAACCGACGATTGGACCCCCCTTCGACACAAAATTTGAAATAGAACCATTACTTTAACAACAAAAAAAACTGAAGTCAGCACCGGCGACCACCTACGTCACCTGGCAACAACCTACTTTAACCTGGCGACAACCTACGATAACCTGGTGACAACTATGACAGCACCTACGTCAGGAGAAGTCAAGCTACGCTCATTGGCGTCAAACCCACTGTCTCCGACTGAATCCGAAACATTTTCAACTTGTTGAAAATCCAGCGGCGACCAGAAAGACTCTTTGGGCGACTGAGGAGACTACTCACGACCATACAGGCGATACCCTGGCGACCATGTGCATTATTAAATCAGAGATCCACCACTTCACATCCCCCACCCCTCATTCAAGGATGTTAACTTGAAGATCATCCTTATCCTTTTCCATAATGACTTTGAAACTTGCAGAATTAAAAGCTGGGTGGCAGTGTGGCTGTGTGGGTGGCAGTACCTGATCTCCCCATTGCCAGATACTTTTATTCCCCTTCCCATTCCCACACTGACCTTTCTGACCTAGGCCTCCTCAATTGTCAGAGTGAGGCTAATTGCAAATTGGAGGAACAGCAAGTCATATTTTGGTTGGCCAGCTTACAGCCCAATGGTATGAATATTGATTTATCTAAATTCAAGTACCCTCTCTCTCCACCCTTCCCCCACCATATCGCACCAGATTCCTGTTCTCACCTAGCAAACAGGTAACAGTAGCCTGTTTCCTTTATCATCATTACTTTTTTGCTTATCTTTCATTCATTTGTTCTATATATTTCTACATCACTGTCTATATCTCTCGTTTCCCTTTCCCCGACTAGTCTGAAGATGGGTCTCGAACCGAAATGCTACCTGTCCCGCTGTGTTACTCCAGCATTTTTTGTTTATCTATTTGTTTGATTGTTCTGCTTTCAGTACACATGACAATTAAACATTCTTGACTCTTGACTCTTGAAAAACTTGTTCAGTTTAGATGCACTTAACAAATTCCACCCCACCTCACACCCTTGTACTAAGGCAATTGCAGTCAATATTGGAAAACAAATTATAATCCTTCACTACTGTAATCTTATTGCTCTTACATCTTTCTGCAATTTGCTTACATATCTGTACCTCTAATTCTAGCTGGAAAGTGGGAAGTTTATATTATAATACCAGCAAAATGGTGGCCCCTCTCTTATTTCTAAGTTGTATCCATTTGGCCTCATTGAACAATCCCTCCAGAATATCTTCTCTAAGTACTGCTGTGGCGTTCTCTCTAATCAGTCGTGCGACAACTCCTCTTTTATATTCCCCTCTGTCACACCTGAAAATTCTACTTTCTGGAACATTGAGCTGGCAGTCCTGTCCTTTCTTCACCCAGATCGGTCATGCTTCCTGATCTGCCTTTGTTTGTTCTGCCCACTGGACTTGGTTGATTTATCCGTTACATTTTTATCCCAACCTGCTGCATTACTGCTGTGCTTCCCACACTCCTGCTATCAATAACCACCGACACTAATCCTATTTTTTCTCTCACATCTTATGAATTGGCCACCAAGTGCCCCTTCCCCACCCCCACTCCCTTCACCTACTGACCCTTATGCCGTCCATCTAGGTGCAACATGTAGTGGTTAATTATTCATCCAACTGATATGACTTTGACATGTTGAAAAGCCCATGCAGTTATTTGAGAATGTACAAACTCCACATAGACAAGGTTAAGATCAAAGCCAGGTCACTGAAGATCTGAGGTAGCATTGCTATCCACTACACCACTGGACCAGTAGTCTGCAAGGGTGGTGAGATCAAGGATTCAAGGTCAGGGTCGATGATAATATATTTGATATGGAGTGTGATGTTAGCAGAAGAGAAAGAATCATTTATTTCGCCTGCGTGTCATCCAGCAACAAAGTTGGATGAGGTTTTCAGAGATATTATGATCCAAGTGCCCTGGTTTTAAGGCAAGGGAGGATGGGACCCTTAGAGTTAGCTTGGTGGATTAGGGAAGACGTGTGTTAACTAGCTGATCTCAATCTTAGTCACAATGAAAACCATGAACACCTCCACTTTTTCTTGGAAGCATTGCCGTTGAAGATTGGGGGGGATGGGGGTGAAGATAAAAGAACAAGACCTTTGTACTCAAGGATCATCGAAGACAAGTAATCAGTGTAAACAGATGGGACCAGCCCTCATTGAAGCTATTAGTGGTCCAAGAAGAACTGGTAGTGAATGGCTAAACCAGTTACGTAACAATTGTCCTCATCCCTGAAAGGGCTGAATCAGGGGAATGGCCTGGAGATCAGAGAGCAATGATGGTAAAAATGGGCTCTGCAACTGTCTGCGACAATGCCATCATAATTCACGTACAAACATTAGATGCAAAGGTAGATTATGCCATCTAGATAAAATGTTTTAGCATGTATAAAGTTAATGCCTGCTGAATATACGCTGAATAGATAGATCATGATGTCAATCAGCATGCAGTACAGACGGTACACAAAATTGCTGGGGAAACTCAGCGGGTGCAGCAGCATCTATGGAGCGAAGGAAATAGGCGACGTTTCGGGCCGAAACCCTTCTTCAGACTGATGGGGGGTGGGGAAAGAAAGAAGGAAAAGGGGAGGAGGAGTACAGCCAGCACTGCTCTCCTGGAGCACAGTACCTCTGCCTTTGTACTTGTTTAAGCTTGCACAGCTAGCATGCATTAAGTAACAGGAAGGACCGTATGCTAGTGCCATTTATAGGGATCAGCAAGTTTTTAGTAGGTTTATTTCCTCTGGCTGCTGCTACATTTCCCCATAATCTCAATGCTTCCTGCTGAACGCTTCAATACTCTGCATGGGGCAATGAGGAAGGAGCTGTAGTATTGTTCTGCAGACGTCCAGGTCAGTCCCCGACGTGGAAGATTAGCTGAAACTTCCTTGTGGAATTGAACGTGATTGAGGGAAGGTAAAGGGGATCTAACGGTCAAGGTATTTGTGGAGTTATTCCTCCAGATGAACTTCATCAACAGCTGATGTGCGAGACAGTTACATTCCATTAAGAAGATTGGTGCAATCATGTGTCCATTTCCAGGGCAGAGCGAGGTTCTTTCCAGTCTTGGGCTAAAGATATACATGATATTATAAACATTATAAACACAGCCAAACCTGCAGCATGAATACATGTAACACAAAATAAATGAATATTAAATGGTGGCTTAGTGCAAAGTAGCTCTGTGACTTCCTGCATGAAAATGACCAACCTCGTAGCCTGCCACATTGTGAGAGAGATTGTAGTCCACTGTTGTGTGGGTTCACTGAGCATCTTCATTCAAAGAAAGATAACTTTGTTCTATTCCCTCGTGCCAAAGACAAGCAGGGGAAGTGAACACAAAGGTCCTGCAGCATCCTGATGATAGCACACACCATTGCTAGGCACGAGAACATAAAGAGATTGTACTACTCAGTGTCTACCCACTGTGAGTCTACATAGCAGCTATGACCTTCATTATGTCCACTATCCCAGCTGTATGTTCAGCCGTCATGGTGCACCAGAGAGTGACTCTTGGGCAACTAAGACTAACCACTCATGACATCACTCCTAATGCCAATTCATAACCGGCTGACATGGGCTTACATACCCATGAAACCAAAAGCGTAAGATGTGATGAAACAGATAACATGCATGCTGAAGCAACAATACCACTGCCAGAACTGTTCTGTAAGGGAATTACAGAAATTCAGCCAGGCAGCTGTCAAGTTCCATAATGGCATGCTGCGTTCTGCAATAGAATTTTCCATTACTCTCCTGGTTCTCACATGTCATTGCACTGTGTATTTGGAGAGCACACTAGTGTGAGCTGCCACAGAGCTGGAGGGAATCCCTGTCTAGGAGCCACTGAAAACCATCCAGCAACACTATTACCCTCAGGATGAACAAATCAAGAGTGGTAACTGGAAACATTACATCTAGCATGAGGAAATTCTTAACGTGCATCCACATCAAGCTGTGCATTGCGAGAGTAGAAATCTTTCCTGCTGGTAAAGAGGTCTGTGTTCTTCACGGGAATCCTTATGGGCATTCGAATGGCAGCCAGCTCTTGTGGGAACCAGCAACATTAACAAATCCCAGTTGCCAAGCTGGCACCGGTTCATCACTGAAGCTATAAGTTCATAAGTGAAAGGAGCAGAATTAGGCCATTCGATCCATCGAGTCTACTCCGGCATTCAATCGTGGCTGATCTATCTTTCCCTCTCAACCAGCCTTCTCTTCTCCCCGTAACCTTTGACACCCTTACTAATCAGGAACCCGTCAATCTCCACTTTAAAAATACCAAATCAATCAAAGCAAATTAAAAAATTTATTTGTGAATATGGTGTCACCAGATAGGCCCAGATAGGATGTGGTATCTCTGAAGACTTCTGGCATCTCACTGATAAGATGTGTCTTTGCTTCCTGTCAAGACATCCCTAATCCACCGTGGTCATGGCAGTTAAATACTGGTAATAATACTTCCTGTTAGTTGAGGTACACCTTTTCTCAGTTAGAATGTGTTTGAGCAGCCAATATGTAGCCAACATGTAGTCCTGAACCTGCCCATTCAGGTCTCTTAGTGTTGCAGACTGTCCCGCATAAGAGCCAAAAAAAGTTACAAAAGTGAGGTGAGCTCTGAATTTTCTGCGATAATTGTAGTCCAGAGTTCAAAGTAGAAATGGACATTACACAAAAAATGGTGCCATTAGATGTTTGCCTGATGTCAGGGTAAGATCAGGCATGTCAAAGTGGATTGTGCATAGAAGTGCACCTTTGGCAAAATTCACCTGGAATGATGATTAACACAAAAAACTGGAAGAAATTAAATTTTAAGCACATAACATGTAAAGGTCTTGCACTGTTTCAGGAAGATCTCCAATCGTCCTGGAATAAAACTCACATATTATTTGCCCTTCATCATTGTCTGATGGAACTGCATGTTTACTTTCTGTATCTCGTACACCAGCAGACCCAGATCCCTCACAGACATGTCACGAGTTGCACCCTACTTAAAAGGCATTCTGTTTTTCTGTTCTTCCTGCCAAAATGAATAACCTCACATGCTTCCACATTCTGCTCCAAATGCCATTTTCTTGTTCACTCACTTACCCTGTTAACGTCTCTTCACTGAATCCTACTCAAAACTTATTTTTCATGACAGACTGACCTCAAGTACCTCAAAGTGATATAGAGTTATAGATTTATGGCGCACTGAATCAGGCCATTCAGCTCACAAAACCTTCACCGACAAACACACACCTATTTACATCAATCATCAATTTTTTTTCCCATCTACCCATCAGCATACCCCATCCTCCATCCCAGATCACATCACTCGTCTACATACTCAGAGTCATTTAGAGTGGCCAATTAATCTACCAACCCACATGGATTTACCTTGTGGAAGGAAATCAGAGCACCCAGAGGAAAGACACTTGGTCTCAAAGAGAAGATACAAACTCCACACAGACAAAACAAGAGCTCAAGATTCAACTCCAGTCACTACAGCCAATAGGCAACAGCTTTACCAGCTACACTATTGTTGAAAGTCTGGCTTCAGACTGCACCAAACTGGCACGAGGAACAATAATTTGGACATTAGGTGCCACACACAAGGAAATGGTCAGGCGGCAGGGAAGATAGGACAATTGTCATCTTAGGAGCATTCTGGATGTCACTATGAATCTTGATACCATATGCCAAGAAATACAGAAACTTTATATAAACATCAGAAGGAATGAATCATGCCCAAACTAATAATTAATTTATTCTTTAATCCTTTATCCTTCCCTGGTTGCAGCAGCCCCATCAGCCACCACAGAACCCACAGAGCTGGAGTGGAAGTAAGTCACCTTTGATGCCAAAAGACCGAATGAATAAGATAAATGATGTCGGATCGATGTGGGCTGATGTGTTGCACGCCATGCGGAAAGCACAGTATTGACAGCTTTCTTATTTAATGGCTGCGATGAAAAAGTTAAACCCAGTGTTGACTGAAAAGGGCCAAATTAGGGAATGAGGAAGGTTTCAGTGATCAGTTATGCCAGAGCAACACATTAGATTAGATTAGATTAGATTAAACTTTATTAATCCCCTTATTCAGGGGAAATTCTGATGTCCTTGCAGCACACTAATAAAAATACAACATAGCATTCAAAAAGAAGTTCAACACAAAAACATCCCCCCACAGTGATTCCCACTGTGGGGGAAGGCACAAAGTCCAGTCCCCATCCTCATGTCCACCCAAAGTCGGGCCTATTGAGGCCTCCACAGTCGCCGCCACGGCGCCCGATGTTCTCGCCGGGTGATGGTGCTCCGGCGTCGGGAGAACTCCCAGCGGCTTGGGGTGCCAGGAACGGCCGCCTTCCCACCGGAGACCGCGGCTTCCAAGCCAACAGACCGCGCCGGACGGAGCTCCGCACACTGGCGATCTCAGCAAGAGATCCCAGGCTCCGGGATGTAAAGTTCAACGTCGCAGCTGGCCGCTCCACAGAACCGCGGCTCCACACTGTTCTTATCGGCGGTCCCAGCATACTGGAGTTCCAGCGCGGCGACCCAGGAAAGGCATCGCCCGCTCCGCAATAGCGCTCCAGCGCTGCGCCGCCGCCAAAGCCGATGTTCTGCGCCGCCGCCAAAGCCGATGTTCTGGCCAGGTTCCCTCAGGGAAACGTCGCTCCAGGACCCGCTGGTAGGCCGCAAGGACAGGTCGAAGTCGCTGCTCGGAGGAAGGCAACCCCTCTGACCAGGTAGGGACTCGAAAAGCAGTTTCCCCAAACCCCCCCACCACCCCCCACACATAAAAAGATTAGGCCCCCTGACTACACACTCAACGTACTAAAAATAATAAAAAAGAAGGGAAAAAAACGGACAGCTGCAGGACAGGCAGCCGTTCAGGACAGCGCCTCCTCCGGACATAATCAGCATTTCACTGATTCCATTTCCCCCAGCTTCAACATCACTATTTATATGGGAGGTGGTTATTACAAATCCAGATGCCGTCTTAATGATGAGTTTTTGTTTTTGAATTTCTGCTTTCACATGTAATTTTGCAGTAATGTGCAAGTGGATAGATATTATATTCTTGGCTGAAACAATATTTTCCCATTGGTTCTGCTCTTTATTTTGTGGGAATTTAACATTTTATTCTGATTTTGCAAAATTGTATTATTTTAGTTATTTATTGCTCTTTGGGATTCTCGGACAAAAGAAACAATTGAAATTAGACTGGATCACAGATTTAACTGACAGACTGTATAAGTTATTGTAACTGGTTTGTAAGAATTGAGCTGTTTTATATTAACATGTAACAACTGTGTTCAGTGCAAAGAGTTCCACTTTCAGGTTAAATGCTATTACCCAGTAAGATAACAAGAATTGTCTATGACGTGTGGGAAAGATGCCCAGATGCACATAATTCTAGTGTGTTAGTAAATTGTTTCAGTTTTGAAGTATAAATGTAATGTCAAATTAAAAAAAAAATTTAAAGTATAAAGCTACCAATTTATTGTACAGACTGACAAATAACGGGAAAAAACATTGAATGTTTTAAATGTAACTGAATTCCACTGGATGGAGGAATGCAGGGATTAGTGTGTCAGACAGGAGTTGTTGATTACAATATATCTGAAGATATAAGTTTACGTTCCAAAATTGAAATGTGGAAAGCGTGCATTTGATGATTTTATGATTAGTTACTCTTGACTAAATAGTAACAAAACGCTTTTGTGCTTTGATGTCTTTGTTTTTAATTTGTCCGAAGTTGACATTACAGCGTCACAGGTTCTGCACATCTGCAAGCTGACGGAAATACCAAAATCTTGCGTGGCTCTTTGATTGTTACATTTAAGATATCATGTGCTACTGGCTCTGCTGCTGGTAAGCATTAAGGATACTAACTCGCTGCTTGTAAAATACCTTGGAGATACTATAGACAAGAAGGAAAGAAAATGATTATTCCACATGGTTCCCGAAGGAAGAGCAAAGGAATTCCAATGGGAGAGTAGGTTATAAGGTACAAATAGTTTACATTTTCATTTCAAATCTGGATTTTTTTTTTACTATGATGTCTTGCATAAGTGCAGGTTATTTTTTTCCTCTTGCTTTTAATTTTTACTTTCTTGCTCTGCTGAATGCAAATTAAATATTTGCACAATCAAGAAAAAGTGGGAAGGGTTTTCCAAAAGCATTTTGAGCTTGATGCCTTGAGTAATATGTCAGTACATCAAATTTATCAAAAAGATTCACGTTTAAGTGAGAATGGGTTAAAAGCTGAAGGCTACAAAAATTTGCTATCACATTTTTTAACTTAACTGTTTTGTTTTCCTTTTGCTAGGAACCTTTAAAATCTCTCTGAAAATGATACACTGCAACATATGTGGAATTCTCATTTATGGAAATAAGAAATAAAAAAGCATTATAAACTAAAAAAAAAATAACCTTCATTTGTACAACCTAATCATGGTTCCCATTAGCTATTTTCTCTGTGCATTGCAATCTTCTAAAATAATGATGTTAAGTATTAAGTATCATTAGCTCGACAATCCCTAAAGCACTGTCAGATGCATTTACAAAGGCACTCCCAACCATGTTTTTAACATTTTTATTTGATCATTCTTTGTTTCTCCCACAGGCCTAGGGTGCATATGGACTGAATACAACACAAGAGATGATTTGCAAGGAATATCCCAATGAAAACTGACAAAGAGATTTAGCATTGAAATATAAAATTCAGTGCCTTTGTGGTATTCATATATTCTTGTACATATATGAAAAAATTATATAGTTCACAAAGAATAATTAACATTTCAATATCTCCATTATTTAATTCAGTTAAATCCCACTTTACCAAGTATAACTTGCAATATTCTTGTGCAGGATCATTAATGTAGAGATAGCCCCCAGCCATTTCCTATGATTCTTTTCGGCAGCCTCTGATTTTTTTCAATAAATTATTCTTGGGTTAGCCTCATTATGAAGATGTTATTTTCATATTTTATGAAGATGTCATTGGGTGATGCCGTGCGAGGCAGCCTCACCAGCAGTTTGCCGGACATTTCAACTTTATTTTTTATTTTTAGTATGTCTAAATGTATGTGTTAATGTCTCTAGGTATGTTTTTATGTGGGGGTGGGGTTGGCGGGGGGACGACCGTCTCCAGTCACTTACCTCGGTGGAATGGGGGGGGCGGGGGGGGAGGGGGGGGACTGTCTCCAGTCACTTACCTCGGTGGAATGCGACTTTTCTCCTAGTCACATTTTCGCCCTCCCTCGCGGCCTAACAACTTGGATTGGTGCGGCCTTTCCCGGAGACCTGCCCAGAGCTTCAACAGCAGGCGTGGCACGGACTTCCATCACGGAGCCAGAAGAAAGGCACCAACCGCCGGCCTGCTGGCTTTAACATCGCAAAGTCGCGGTCTGCGGAGCTTCTAGCAGCAGACATGGAGCGGACTTACCATCCCGGAGCCAGGGATCCCTTGCCGGGGATTGCCGGAGAAGAGCTCTGACCGCTGGCCTGCCTGCGGCCTATAACATTGAGAATCCGCGGTCTCCGGTAAAAAAGTGGCCGATTCGGGCACTCCAAGTTCGTTCATCCGTCCCGACGTCGGAGCTTTGATCATCCCAATGAGAGGACTTGTACATCGGGCCGTCCGTAGCAGCGACTACGGAGGGCAAGGCCCCAAACACACGTGAACTAAAGGAGGAAGGTTGACTGAACTTTATTGCCTTTCATCACAGTGATCACATGGTGGATGTTTATGTTAAGTTCTATCGTTCTTTTTAATTGTGTTGTGTTCTTTTAATTGTATGGCTGCACGGTAACTCAAATATCACTATACTGGTGCATGTGACAATAAATGTGAATCTGAATCTTATTTATTGTCCATACCAGAAAGCACATGACCAAATGAATCAATAGGTCCATTTCAGATGAGGAATTGGAGTCAAATATAGGGTAGATAAAGCCAGTATGATGAGCCGTTCTCTCTATGGGATGATGGTTAATCAGGTTTTCTACTTCAAACTTGCTTTTCTTGACATATACTTTTTTTCCCCAAGATTAGTAAGATATTCCATGATAGCACATGAACTAAAACATTTCTATAGGAATCTTTTGAGAATACATCATCCCAATGAGCTCTGGAGGAAATGAGAAGAAACCGACCAAACATATGAGAATGGATAAGATGTAAGATAAGAAAAATTGGTTGAGAGACCAAAACGCTACAGAAGAAGTAAATTCTGACAAGGCTGAGGGAGATAAAGCAGAGTTTAAGTGCACAGTGGGTCAGCAAATTGTGAAGCCATGTACAGTAGACATGATTCAGAATTGCAGAGCATACATGCCGGAACTTAGGCCGGCAGTGTGGCAATTATGTCATTTGAAAATAACAAATCTTGAAATAAATATAATTATGGTGCTGCAAATAGCAGTTGTTGACAAGTAGATTAATTGGAAGGCAGATCACAGCTTTACATAAATTAAGAACAGTAAAGTCATGGAATTGGAAATTCCTGGCATATGCACCATGCAAGGACAGTACTGAATTAATCAATATACTAAGAAGTTGGCAATGGCTTTAACAATATTAGGATAAGGTAGTTATATAATCAGTAATCTTACAAAGGTAGAAATAAGTCAATCTGGCTAATTGAAACGATGGAGAGTGTAATTTGAGATCCAACCTGAGTCACTATTCAAAGCATTTGTTGAATTGTTGCATGTGGTGTGAAGTTCCCTGTGGAAGTCAGGCAGTTCGACTTTGGTCATGCCATTGTTCTGCTGGAAAGGCTTTCCCAAAAATGCTATGCCATGCTACAGCAAAGCAACCATTATCCAAAGAGTTTATCTATTTTTATATCCACATTTTTATCCCAAGGAGGGGAAATAAGGGTACGGAGGAGGGGAAAGGAGTAGGGTGACTAGGGTGGTTGGAAATGATGGGAGAAATGTGTGCACACCAGGATGGGAATGGGGGAAGTGGATAGAGAGAGAGGTAAGGCCAAAATGCTGTATACAGTGGCTTGCAAAAGTATTCATACCCCTTGAACTTTTCCACATTTTGTCACGTTACAACCACAAACGTAAATGTATTTTATTGGGATTTTATGTGATAGACCAACACAAAGTGGTGCATAATTGTTAAGTGGAAGAAAATGATACATGGTTTTCAAATTTTTTTACAAATAAAAAACTGAAAAATGTGGCGTGCAAAAGTATTCAGCCCCCCTGAGTCAATACTTTGTAGAACCACCTTTCGCTGCAATTACAGCTGCAAGTCTTTTGGGGTTTGTCTCTATCAGCTTTGCACATCTAGAGACTGAAATTTTTGCCCATTCTTCTTTGCAAAATAGCTCAAGCTCAGTCAGATTGGATGGAGAGCGTCTGTGAACAGCAATTTTCAAGTCTTGCTAGAGATTCTCAATTGGATTTAGGTCTGGACTTTGACTGGGCCATTCTAACACATGAATATGTTTTGATCTAAACCATTCCATTGTAGCTCTGGCTGTATATTTAGGGTCGTTGTCCTGCTGGAAGGTGAACCTCCGCCCCAGTCTCAAGTCTTTTGCAGACTCTAACAGGTTTTCTTCCAAGATTGCCCTGTATTTGGCTCCATCCATCTTCCCATCAACTCTGACCAGCTTCCCTGTCCCTGCTGAAGAAAAGCATCCCCACAGCATGATGCTGCCACCACCATGTTTCACAGTGGGGGTGGTGTGTTCAGGGTGATGTGCAGTGTTAGTTTTCCGCCACACATAGCGTTTTGCATTTAGGCCAAAAACTTCAATTTTGGTCTCATCTGACCAGAGCACCTTCCTCTACATGTTTGCTGTGTCCCCCACATGGCTTGTGGCAAACTGCAAACAGGACTTCTTATGGCTTTTTTTGAACAATGGCTTTCTTCTTGCCACACTTCCATAAAGGCCCGATTCGTGGAGTGCACGACTAATAGTTGTCCTGTGGACAGATTCTCCCACCTGAGCTGTGGATCTCTGCAGCTCCTCCAGAGTTACCATGGGCCTCTTGGCTGCTTCACTGATCAATGCTCTCCTTGCCCGGCCTGTCAGTTTAGGTGAATGGCCATGTCTTGGTAGGTTTGCAGTTGTGCCATACTCTTTCCATTTTCGGATGATGGATTGAACAGTGCTCCGTGAGATGTTCAAAGCTTGGGATATTTTTTTATAACCTAACCCTGCTTTAAACTTCTCCACAACTTTAACCCTGACCTGTCTGGTGTGTTCCTTGGGCTTCATGATGCTGTTTGTTCACTAATGTTCTCTAACAAACCTCTGAGGCCTTCACAGAACAGCTGTATTTATACTGAGATTAGATTACACACAAGTGGACTCTATTTACTAATTAGGTGACTTCTGAAGGCATTTGGTTGCACTGGATTTTATTTAGGGGTATCAGAGTAAAGGGGGCTGAATACTTTTGCACGCCACACTTTTCAGTTTTTTATTTGTAAAAAAATTTGAAAACCATGTATCATTTTCCTTCCACTTCACAATTATGCGCCACTTTGTGTTGGTCTATCACATAAAATCCCAATAAAATACATTTACGTTTGTGGTTGTAACGTGACAAAATGTGGAAAAGTTCAAGGGGTATGAAAACTTTTGCAAGCCACTGGTATTCCCTCCACAGATGCAGTCTGACCCATTGAGTTCCTCCAGCTCTTTGTTTTTTTGCTCAAGATTCAAGCATCTAGTTTTTAGTGTCAACATTCAGATGTTGGTCTCTTTTCCCTCCACCATTGGCAGGAATCTAGGCCAGTGTGTATTTTTGTTCCAATATTTGATGTGTATTTGATGAAGCGAAAACAAAACTGTGGATGCTAAAAATCTGAAATTAAAACAGAAAATGCTACACAGCAGGCCAGGCTTCATTTGCAGGGAGAGAAAAAAACAGAGTTAACATGGGCATTGTTATTTAAACAGTTTGGATGGAAATTCGTCAACCTGAAACATTAACTCAATTCCTCACTCTATAGATTCTGTGTGACGTACAAAGCAATTCCAGCATTTTGTACTTTCTATTTTTGTTGAAGTGAATCACTGATTCAAAAAGATAGCAAATGTTATGATTAAGAAAACATTTATTTATACTCTTACACCCAGACATTTCCCAACATCTCACAAGTACTGCCCACAGTTTTCTCTCCATTGATCAAAGCCAGTGCTTGTAAAATTGATGCATTAATATAATTATGAACCGCCCTTAAGGTAAGCTGACCAAATATAAATCAAGTCTCTACCGTTCCCTCTGGTGAGGAGAAATTCCGCTGCTGTTAATTCACACTGAAATCAAAGGCATATTCCTCATTTAGGAATTTACAAATTATCATGAGAAAAAATCTTCCCCTACAACCTTGTCATATTGTAGCATTCCATTTTGTTTTTGCAACAAATCAGAGCAAGTTTGCCAATTTAAACAAAGATTAAGGTAGCTATAATGTGGGATCCACTATGATATGCTCTATACTGGATTCATTGCTCCAAGCTTAATTCAAGGCATTAACCATGAGTACAGGAGATTTTATTCTCATTAATGCTTCATGGATTTAAACCAAGATATAAAAGGTGAATAGTCAGTGTTACAATTCATTATAGCTCTTAGAGGAGGAGGAGCCATCTTGGAGGAACGGCTGCTAACCAGCAGCCGTCCGTTAAACTCGCTTTTTAAAAAAGTTTTTAGTTAGTCCTGTCTCGTCCGTTTGGAGAAATGGACTTTTTAATGTGGGGGGTGGGGGGCAATTTTATTTCTAGGTCCCTACCTGGTCGGTGAGGCAGCTTTTTCTCCGGGCTGCCCGTCGACCCGTCCTCGCGGCCTACCAGCGGGCTTGGAGCGTCGTTTCCTGGCGGGGACAGCCCAGCACCTCGGCCTCTGTGGCGGCACAGCGCTGGAACGCTATCGTGGAGCGGAGCGGGCGATGCCTTGCCTGGGTCGCCGCGCTGGAGCGACGCGCTGGAGCTCCGGTGAGCTGGACCGCCGAGAGCAACACCTCCGGGCTGCGGGTCTGCGGAGCGGAGTAGGCGGCGCAGATTTCAACATCGGGAGCCTGGGAGCTCCAAACCGGCGCGGCCTTGTCGGCTCCGGAAGCCGCGGTCTACAGCTTGGAAGCGGCCGTTCCAGGTGGCCCAGCCGCTGAGAGGACTCTCCCGACGCGGGGGCAAGACCACCCGGTGAGAACGGCCAGGAACATCGGGCTTCCGTAGAGGCAATTGCGGTGGCCTCAATAGGCCTGACTTTGGGTGAACTTGGGGTTGGGGACTGGACATTGTGCCTTCCCCCACAGTGGTGTCCATTGTGGGGGGATGATTTTCTGTCTCTACGTAATCCTGTTAGTCTTTGTCCAAGATGGCTGCCGTGAAGGGAGAGTGGACGCTGGCACGCTTTAGCTGCCGCTGCTCTCTCTTCACATTGTGTTTTTGATTTTTTGTTTTTGGACTGAATTATGTTTTTAATTTGTGTTTCTGTGATGTCTTTATTATTTATTTTATTCTGATTATATGTTTTTTATTCCCGTTAATCTTTGTAAGGTGTCCTTGAGATGTCTGAAAGGCGCCCAAAAATAAAATGTATTATTATTATTATTATTAGTCTCTTAAATGGGAGACTCCATGAACACCTTTTCAGAATCTACAGATTAAAACTCAAGAGTATGATGCAATGCTCACTTCTGGGGGCGGATCTGACAGCTAATGTGATAAAGTTTGCTGTGTTATACCTGATTTTTCTAAATTGAGAACGAATGGACAGATTCTTTGAATGACTCATTCAATTAAATATCGTTTTTTTCCATTTAATGACTGAAGGTTTTATTAGAGCACAATAGATAGCAAATGCTGGAATCTCGAGCAAAAAACAAATAGCTGGAGGAACTCAGCAGGTCAGGCAGTGTCTTTGGAGAGAAAATTGACAGACGTTTGGACCCTACACTACTTCAGATGTATGAAGTAGAGGTAGGATAGTTAGTAGAAAGAGGTGAGGGGAAGGGGTGGAGAAAGACCTGGAAAGTGATAGGTGGATCTAGGAAAGGAGGATTTGATTGGTAGATGAGGGAGGGGGAGGGAGGGATGGAGATAGTAGCCAAGGTTGGAGTTGACAAGAGAAGACAAAGTGGTGCAAACAGTGGAATCTGTTAAGAACGGATGATAGGGAGTGAAATGTAGAATTAGAGGGATGAATGGTGGGTGGGGGAAGGAATAAAATGGAAGATTCAGTGTACGGCATGGTAGGTGATGTGCAGATGAAAGAGTTGGATGAGAGGAAAGAAACAAGGGAGGGTGAAGGTAACCTGAAATTGTGGAATTGCATGTTCTGCTATTGAGTTGTAGGTTACCCAAGCAGGACATGACATGCAATTCTTCCAGTTTGCATGTGGCTCCACTCTGGCAATGAAGGAGACTGAGGACAAACAAGACAGTGTGGGAATGGGAAGATGAATTGAAGTGGCTTGCAAATGGAGCTCCATTCAATGAAGCAGCCATCTGACCTATGCTTGGTCTCACCAATGTAGAGGAGGCCATATCGAGAGCATCAAATGCAATAGATGTGGTGACAGGAGGTGCATATAATCCTCTCTCTCACCAGAAGGGCTGCTGGGGTCAGTGAAGATAGGTGAAAGGGAAATGTAGGGAAAGGTGGTATACCTCCTGTGGCTTCAGGGGAAAGTGCCTGTAGAGGTGAGCGGATGAGCGGGCAGGGATGAGCAAACCCTCAGAAAGGGAGTGGTGTATGTGGAAGCAGAAAGAGATGGTGAAGCAAAGATGTGACTAGCGGTGGAAGCTAGTGGAAATATCAGAGAACGACGTGTTAGATGTGGAGGCTGTTGATGTGAAAGGTAAATACCAGGGGAAAGCAATCCCTGCTCTGTCCAAGGGAGGAGGGGGGTGAGAGCAGAACAGGAAACAGAGAAGACACAGTTGAGGGTTCAATCCGCTGAGGGGGGAATGTTTCCTGAAGAGAGAACATCTCAGATGTCCTTGAGTGGAAGGCCTCATCTTGAGAGCTGATGCAGCGATTATGGCAAAACAGCAAGAAAGGGATGGCATCTTGTAAGAGACAGGGTGTGAATAGGTGTAGTCAACATAGCTGTGGGAATCATTGGGTTTATGAGATTGCAAATTATGTTGTATGCTGCTTTATACACAAATCAAACAAAGGAAAACTGATCATATATTATCCCACTGGCATGTTGCATTTATGGCAGAAAACAATGTTTGCTGAACAATTCCAAACATGCAATTTAAATGGAACTATTTATAATTGTGAATTGCTGAAACTTAGTGGCATCTTTACTATATTAATATATAATAGTCCTTCACACGGCTTATATCAACATTGCCAAATGTTTCCAATCTTTATTAGCACAGCGAATCCTTATGTAGGGAGTTGCAAAACAAGAGATAAAAGGACAGGAGCAAAATCAACATGCAGCTAATTGAACTTTATGCATCATGAATGAGTCTGGGTAAAGAGCATGCGTACTTAGGATTGTTGACTTAAACTTCTGGCCTTTC
Organism: Amblyraja radiata; assembly: GCF_010909765.2. Lineage (NCBI taxonomy): Eukaryota > Metazoa > Chordata > Chondrichthyes > Rajiformes > Rajidae > Amblyraja > Amblyraja radiata. The sequence continues at coordinate 51,597,228 of NC_045958.1, read as the reverse complement.
CCACCTCTTTCTCCCCAAGATCCAACCTTATGCCCTTTCCTAAGCAGGAGATTGTGAAACTCATACTAATGTACATAGCTTGCAAGTGCACTTGCTGAGTGGGCTGGCATTTACTGCTCTCCAACTGGGCTCTCATCAGGTTAACAACTTCAGCCTGCCAGGGTCACGAGGGTCTAATTAAGCAAATGACCTGGAAGGGAGATATATTAAGAATCAGATTGGTCTTTGATTCAAAGGGCAATAGCCTATTTGCCAATTAGCTCTTTTGAATTGAACAATTACAATGATCATTTTGTGGATTTCAGAGCTTACATCTTCTGTTCCTCCAAAGAATTAAGGGTATTGCATCTTAAAATAAGTACAAATTGTATTTTGTTTACAAAAAATAATAATTTCTTATTCGCATGTCGCAAATCACAAACGCCTGCATAATTTAATAGCAAAATATATAATTCTGTGCACTAAGGACAGCTTGATTGTAATCATTTATAGAATTTACTATGTTTGGATATCATGCAAACAAAAGCTTTTCACTGTACCTCGTGACAATAATACACTAAACTAAAATAACGTGGATCAATCCATTGAAAAGTATCCCTTGATGTTTCTAAGTGTGGCAATTTTACTAATATTGTTAAAAATGATTTTTTCATACATGTGAGCATTTTTCATACATGTGTTCACCCTCCCGAACAAAGGCAATTGCCTTAACTGGGTTGGTTGTTCTGGGCGGCAGGGCATTGTTGGTTGTTCCCCTTCTTTCCAGAGTCGCAGCCAGGCATTTGAGCACTTGATTATGTCTCCAGGTGTACCGTCCTTGGGAGAAGCTTACTTTACACCCAGTGAGGATGTGCTTAAGCGTGGCTGGTGTTGAACACAGGGGGCATGATGGATCTTCGCTCAGCCATTGGTTGAGATTTCTTGGGCTAGGAAGGATATCATAGGTTGCCCAAATGAGGAAACGTATCCTGCTCGCCTCCATCTCCCACATGTCCTTCCAGCTGAACTTCCTCTTTTCCACACCCTCCCATCTCATCCACTGGCCCTGTATAGCTTGCGACACAGCCTTGGCACACCTAGTCGATTCCTCCTGTCGGTGGACTTCGGCCGCGACCAACTTCTGGTGCTCCAGTGATGATGCCTTGTTCCAGCATGGTTGCTTTCCGCCAAGCCCCGAGCCACTTCTTCCATGTTGGATTTGCCCTACCATGTCGCCTTGGTGGAGAGCAGATTTTGCCTGCTGTGTCGCATTCTTAGCCGTCCACTTCTTTCCTGTTGCCAGGGTTGGAGCAGCAGCTTGGATGACAGTTTCCCTTGATTCTGCCAGGGTCATCTCTAGTCTGACTTTAGTGCACTTGAACTCTTCTGTGAGACTAGAGAGAGGCAGCTGGAGTACCCCCTGACCATACAGGCCTACGCTGCTCAGGCACCGAGGAACACCTAACCACTTTCTCACGAAAGAGCTGATTGTTCTTTCCATCTTCTCAACTCTTGAATATATATTGTAGAAGACTGCAGTACAAACAAATTTTTAATATATGTACAAATATTTTACAAGGCACAGGCTTAAGGACTTTTGTTTCCATTGTATAGGCAAAGTGGCTGAGACAGTCATCAATGGACTGTATGATCTTATGCCTCCATGAATTGAGCAGGGATTTATCTAAGGGAGTCTCTATCCTGTTTCCCAGACTTTGTAGACAGATGCCACTGGCATATTGCTTTATTGTTGTTTTAGAGTCCATTGCCCTGCCTTGTCTGTATGGTGAGATTATAACCACCATTGAGAGAAGGATTTTTAGAAATTTGTGCTGTGTTGTTCTAACGCATTGGGCTCATCAGTCTCTTCTCTGTACGGGGACCCGACCTTTTCCCTGTCGGGTCTCCGGTGTCGTTGGGCCTAACATCGTGGAGCCGGCGGCGGCCTCCGGTGGCGGCCTCCGGGACTAACCTGAGGGCTCCAGTCGCGGAGCCTGCAGACCTGACATTGCGGAGCTGGCCGACTTCGGAGCGGGGAGAGCTGTGGTGGCGCTCAGCTGCGATCCGACTTTGGGAGCTTCGGAAGCTCCGGCTGCAGGCCCGGTGGATAGGAACATCGGGAGCTCCAGGTCCCTGGTGGAAGACGGCTTTTCGGAGCTCCCGCAACGGCAACTTCTCCCGCTGGAATCACAGGGTTTAAAGGACACAGAGCGAGGCCTAACATCGCCCAGTGCAGGTTAGCGGCCACAGGACTTACCATCGTCCGCCGGGGGCTCTAACATCGGTTCCCCTAGACGCTGCAGTTGGACTGCTGGACTGGTTGGTCTGCTTGAACCGCGGGGTTTAAAGGACACGGAGCCGGGGCCTAACATTGCCCCGCGTGGCTAAATGGCCACAGGACTTACCATCGTCCGCCGGGAGTTTTAACATCGGGAGCCCCAGTTCGCCTCGACGCTGCAGTTGGACTGCTGGATCGCGGGTTAAGAACAAAGAGAAGAGATAAGACTTTGCCTTCCATCACAGTGAGGAAGTGTTGGAGATTCACTGTGATGGATGTTTACGTAGGTACACAAAAATGCTGGAGAAACTCAGCGGGTGCAGCAGGATTAATAGGCAACGTTTCGGGCCAAAACCCTTCTTCAGTAAACTGTGTTAAGTGTGGGTCTTGGGTTTTCTTTGTATGTAAACAACTGTAGTAAATGCAATTTCATTCAAACCTATTTCATTCAAAATAGCATTCCATTCCATTAGGTGTCATCGTGGATCACCTTAGCATGTCAGGGCCCTTCGTGATCTGTAGTATTAAAGCTAGCAGCACATGAGGAAAGCTAGAGTTCCACCAGCAACTGTAGGTGACAAGAGAAGAGTGGGGAGAGTAAAATAACCTTTACTGCACTGCAGATCCATGGAGTCGCACTACTCAAAAAAGTGGTGCATGCACAAAAATCACATATTTCACTTCATAAAAAATAATGCCTTATTAAAGATTCATGTTGAACCTGCTGGTGTAAGTTTGACCATTTCAAATGATGGTAAGGGATAATTGGAACAAAAACTGCATGCTAATTTCAGACCTTTAACGATGTTGGTTGTATTAGCACCTCTTCATTTAACATTTATTTTATTTCTCTCAATAAGATAATTCCCCAACTAATTTCATTCACCTTTCCCTAAAAGTTTATTTGCAAAAAGCCATTAACAAGCCAGTTAGAGGAAGTAATACATTTTACAGTGAAATGAAAACAAGGCTGTGAATAAATGTGATGAAATATTGTGGGGCCAAATACTCTGGAAGTGAGAGCATTGGCAAAGATCTCCTTGTGGTAACCCTGAGGTTTGATTGACAGGGCACAGCTTGCCACTCGTTCTAAAGCTTCATAAGTACAACAAAGGGCCACTTTAAAAACATGTAAAGAGTCCAAAATAATTTCTGAAGGAATATAAACTGGTAGCAGCCATAATTAATCACGTTATACTGTATGCAACTAAGTATTTGTAGGCTTCCACTCATTCTGTCCAATTCATTTTTAATAGTCCTGTAAGCAGATTTAACCACTGCTGGGGTGTATTTTCTGGGTCAACCACATCAAATGACCTGGAACAGATGTAGTGTGGCTGTGAACTAGACCAATTGATCAATTTATGGTCAAACTCATCCTTGGGTCAATAAGTAAAGTTCAGAGTTTGGGGGATATTTTCATTTGCATTTCCATTCAGTTGTTTTTTAATATTTTACTAATAGATTTATTTGGTTTTTGGATGAATTAAAACACTTGAGTACATGAATCATGTAAAAGAGAAAATATACAACACAAAGCAGGTCAGTAAAAAAGTACCCAATTTAATCCTGCCTACATAACTAGATTTGTAGCCCTGTAGGTCACACCATACTTTCCTGGCATTCAATTATGAACACCAATCACTCTCTGGTGAAAAGTTTTTCCTGTCTCCCCTCCAAACTTCACAAATATGTTTAAATCCAGGGCTGCAGAGTGATACAGCCAGTTAAGGCCATTGTCTCAAAATGCCAAAGGTGCAGTATCAATCCTGACCTCATGAACTTTTATGGAGTTTGCATGTTCTCCCTGTGACCATGTTAGTTTCCTCTGGATGTTCCAATTTAGTCCCACATCCCAAAAGCATATGGGTTAGTAGGTTAATAGGTCACTGCGATTTGTTCCCAATGTATTGGTAAGTCATAGAATCTGGGAGAGTTGATGAAAATATGAGGAGAATAAAATGGGTTTACTGAAGGATAGTCTGAATGGATGTTGACTGAACACAATACTCCAGGTGCAGTTTCATCAACATTTTGTACAACTGCAACATAACGTCGCAACTTCTACAATCAATGAAACTGATGAAACCCAATATACCCTTCTTCACCACCCTATCTGCCTGCAACGCCGCATGTACTAATGCTCCAAGATCCCTCTGCACTTTGAGGTTTGGCTGCTGTCTAGATTATAACATTGTTTAGTGTGGAAATTATCTCAAGCTACCTATCCCTGTGGAAGAATGAGAGAGGAAGAAAATTCTGGCCTGACACTCAAAGATCTTATTTTATTAGATAAAATAGTCTTTTTTTAAATCACTATTTTTCCACTTCCAATGCAAGATACTATGACTGTGGCGCTCCATGTAATGCTAATGATGGGGGTTGCTATAAACATTACAAATACCACTTTGAGTTTGGATGTAATAGGAGATGGAAGAAAATACCATACCAGTAAGTTCAACCACCAGAAGCCCACACTGCTTCATCCATTATAAAAGCACTAACAATATCTGCACATAACTGAGAATAAATGACACAACATGGTCCTGATCAGGAGGAAAACAGCTGGAGAGATTACCACCCGTTGCATGGGCACCTGCAGCACAGAGAGACATTTCCAATGACAACCAAATTCATATTCGTGATACAGCTCGGAAACAGGCCCTTTGGTCCACCGGGTCTGCACCGACCAACGATCACCCCGTACACAAGCATTCTCCTACATACGTCACAATTTAGAATTTTACCAATTAACCTACAAGCCTGTTCGTCTTTGGAGCGTGGGAGGAAACCGGAGCACCCGGAGAAACCCCACGCAGTCCCAGGGAGAACGTACAAACTCCGTACCGACAGCACCCGTAGTCAGGATCGAACTCAGGTTTCTGGCCCTGCAAGGCAGCAACTCCACTGCTGCACCACTGTGCTGCACTGAAATATCACTGTTTAACATGGGGATTGTTTGCAGCATCAATGTTATCCATGGATGATTAATATGTGAGACAGCATGACCAATATTTAACCTAGTTTCCTTCTGAATATTTGGTGGAGTTACAAAAGATTTTGCACAGTCACTGATGGATTTCTGAAAACACATGGCTTTTACAATATTCCCTGTGTGTTGACATAAGTGGCTCCTTAGCCTGACTCAGTTTACAGATGCACTTTGATTTCCAGTACCACATGGGCCTTTGTCCAAACAATGGATAACAATGCTCTGATTTTATCTTAGTGCAAGAAAGTTTTTCATTTGACATTGGATTTCATAAGGCTTCTATAAATTGTGAAATACACTATGGTATGCCATGCATATTTGTTTTTTAATTATTTGGAATTTTAAATCCACAAATTATATATTAAAAATTTACTACGGCACAAATATTTTACCTTGAGATTTCCTTTAAAAATGTGATCAAAAAGTATGTGCCACTGAGATCCAAAGAGCTAATACACTATTATAGTATAGTTTAATGCAGAACAAAATTCTATCCAATTCTCAGAATGTGTCTGCATTGTGTCTTTTCCAGAATGTGCAACATTCCATTGAACCTTATGACTAGGCTAACACCTGGATACATTGTAGCCAGATTATACCTTGACCAGTTCCAAATGAGTGTAGTTAATGCATTTTTATAAGTATTTGATATATTGCACTAACTTCTGAGAGGTTGGAAAACAACATAGACATCAATCAGCCATGCTTAGATGCAGCCACTTAACACGTTAGCAGAGGAACTGTATTGAATTATACTGAAAATGAGGGCAGGAACCAAAGGGCCTGGTGTGTTCATAGATATTCTAAAATAAAAATGCATTTAATTAGTCAATATGAGAAGCCTTCCTCAGAGAAACAGTAATAATGATCACAATTGCAAGATGTTTGAAATATACAGTATTGATGTTTATGAATGATGGTCAGTGTACACCATCATTCTTAAACAAAGCTATTACAAATTAAGGATTTGCTATCTTCAAGAATATAAAACGTTTCTTATCTAGAATAGTTAAAAATCACAAACCTACAATCAGATGTTAGTAAGAATTTTATAATGGTGATATCAATTTGATTAATATCCAATATTGAAGGAAGATGATTATGTGTGACTTGTTTCATGTAATATTTTAATTAATTCTCTTTTATTTGTTGCTGCCTCTTTCCATGTTTTATGAGTGGTCGTAATGGGAAGGAATGGAGAATTCCACAGGACAATTTTGCCTTGGAGTTTGTCAGTATAGAATGTCTAACTAGAGATATTTGCTTCTGATTTTTCATTATTCCACGCAAAATACTCCTGGCCCCTCCCTGTAGAATACAAATGACTTCTCTGTGGAAGATTAAAGTCGTCTTTGGTCTGTGGAATTTTGTGTTTGTCTGTCTGTTTGGCAGATTGAAATAATTGTTTTGATTTTTGGCAGGAGAAGCAGAAACTTTTCCAAAAACCAAGAGATTGGGTACTCATCCCCTTTAGGATTTACATGGAAATTTAATATGTGGAGAATTGAGCAAATAAACCTATCATGTTACTTCTGGCAAATTGATGACATTCAAAATTCCATAAGTTTATCCACTACGGTGCATAAGTTTTGTCTTGTAATACTTCCAAAGCTTTAAATGATGGCTTGAAGGCTGAGTCAGTGGACTGATAATCTATTGAGAGCTGGAGTGGGAACACTAGAGACTGCAGATGCTGGAATCATGATCAAGCCACTGGAGGAACTCAGCAAGCCAGACAGTGTCTGTGGAGATAAACGGACAGATGATGATTTTGGTTAGGACTCCTCTTCAGACTTTGGTGCACTCATCTTGAAGCAAAGAAGGTTAAAAGAAGATCTGACAGAGCTGAAAGAATTAAATAGGGTAAATTGAGAAATTGAGTAGGTCGGGACTCTATTCCTTGGAGCGCAGAAGGATGAGGGGTGATCTTATTGAGGTGCATAAAATCATGAGGGGAATAGATCCAGTAGATGCACATAGTCTCTTGCCCAGAGTGGATGAAATGAGCACCAGATGACTTAGGTTGAAGGTGAAGGGGAAAAGATTTAATAGGAATCTGAGTGGTAAGTTTTTCACACAAAGGGTAATGAGTGTATAATAATAATAATAATAATGGATGGGATTTATATAGCGCCTTTCTAGAATACTCAAGGCGCTTTACATCGCATTATTCATACACTCCTCAGTCACACTCGGTGGTGGTGAGCTACTTCTGTAGCCACAGCTGCCCTGGGGCAGACTGACGGAAGCGTGGCTGCTAATCTGCGCATACGGCCCCTCCGACCACCACCAATCACTCACACACATTCACACACAGGCAAAGGTGGGTGAAGTGTCTTGCCCAAGGACACAACGACAGTATGCACTCCAAGCGGGATTCGAACCGGCTACCTTCCGGTTGCCAGCCGAACACTTAGCCCATTGTGCCATCTGACGTCCCGTATGGAACAAGCTGCCTGTGGAGGTAGTTGAGGCAGGGACTATCCCAACATGTAAGAAACAGTTAGACAGGTACATGGATAGGACAGGTTTGGAGGGATATGGACCAAACGCAGGCAGGTGGGAATAGTGTAGCTGAGACATATTGGCCGGTGTGGGCAACTTGGGCCGAAGGGCCTGTTGCCACATTGTATCACTCTATGACTATGAACTCTATAACTCTATGACCAGGACACCATCTGTGAATGCTTCAAGTGTGAGGGGTTGGATACAGAATTCATATCTTGGACAAAAGATACAGGAGAAAATTGAGGAAAAACTTATTTTGCACAGAAACTTATAATCTGAAACTAATTGCAACAGAAACAAAATCAAGTAGAATTTTCAAACAAAAATAGGTAGACACTTAGGAGGATAATAACATGCAGGGCTTTGGAAAAAGAGCAGATGGATTCTACTGAGCGTTTATGTTGATCTGACACTCCAGCATACTCTCGATGGGTCAAATAGCCTCCTCTGTACTGTAACAATTCCCTGTTTCAATGATTAAATACCAAAAGCTCCACAGCATATTTTGTTGAAGATGGTCAAAAGGGAAACATATAAAGTTCTACAGCCAACAGAAGACAATTCCCACAGTCTAGACATGCTTTTGACAGAAGATAAATTTATATGCACTTGTCTCCCAGAAGCCAACTTCCCTATTTGTATCAAAATCATAAACACAGGTATATAGATTGCATTTGTTATATCGTTAGAAATAGCTACGAGAATAAATTTATCTTCGGGCTGTGTTTTGTCAGACTTCTTTATGTGCGTTTTGCTAAAGACTCTAAAGTACTTTACTATGTGGGATATACAGTATGTCTGCAAAGCTTTATTCATAAAAGTCACTGACCTCATTTTTCTCAGTTACAAGCCTATCCATCCTTTTTGCACCTGTGCTGTTAAAGGTCAAAACGTTAGAGCCAGTTTCACACAATGTGATTTATGGGAAATATAAATATACTGAAAATAGTGCCTGACAGAGGAGATACAAGAGAATTTCATGCATGTTTTAGTGGACAGTGAGAAAACAGACATGGCTGAGATCTGGAAATGGCATATCCACCCTTGCTCAACCAGGCAATGGTACTTGTTGGGGAAATAATAAAATAAGTATTCATAGTTGCTGTAAATCAGATGTGCTTTGTCATGGGATTTCTTTTGCTGGTGGTATCAGCTTCAGGAAACATGCAATGGTGCCTTAATAGGAACATGGACAGGGGTTTATGCTGTTCAATTTTAAGCACCATTTTATTCTTCCTTTGCTTAGTTTGGTTTAGAGATACAGCATGGAATCAAGTCCTTCGGCCCACTGAGTCCATACTAACCATCATCCATTCCCATTAGTTCTATGTTATCCCAATTTCACATCCATTATCTACACACCAGGGGCAATTTAGAGAGGCCAATTAACTTTTAAAAAACCCGCACATACTTGGGATCCATGCCCCCGCAAGGAGAACGTGCAAACTCCACACAGACAGCACCCGAGGTTAGGATCAAACCCAGGACTCTGGTGCTGTGAGGCAGCGGTTCTATCAGCTGCATCACTGTATCATGGAATATTTCACTATGGAAATGGAAGTCATCTTCGTATAGTTCAAGTTCAAGTTACATTTATTGTCACATGTACCAATTGGTACAGTGAGATTTGAGTTACCGTACAGCCACACGAATAAAAAGAACACAATACACAATAGAATTTAACATGAACATCCTCCACAGCGGAATCAACATTTCCCACTGTAAGGGAAGGCAACAAAGTTCAGTCATCTTCCTCCTTGGTCAGGGCCATTGAGCCCTCCGCAGTCACCGCTACGGATGGCATGATGTACCGGGATGATCGGAACTTCGACGTCGGAACAGATCGGAACACACTCGCAGCTTGGAGTTTCCGTATAGGCCGCTTCTTACTGGAGACCACGGTTTCCGAGTCCACAGGCCGAGCTGGGCGGAGCACCAACACTGGCGGTCCCCGGCCTCCGTGATGTTAAAGTCAGCGCCGCCCGTGGCTGGAAGCTCCGCAAACCACAGCTCCACGATGTTAAAGTCAGCAGGCCCAACACTCCAGAGCTACAACACCACTTAGCGATGGTAATTCAGCGCTGCGCCTGCTGCTGAAGCTCTGGCCGGTCTCCGGTAGGAAAGGCCACGCCAATTCAGTTGGTAGATGCGACACAGAGTAAAGACACATTTCCGTCCAGGTAAGTGAATGGGAAACGGTTTCCCCCTATACCCACCCCTCCCCCCCCCCCCCCTACCACCCTCCACTTAAAAAAGATTAAGACACCTTTAGAACATACTTTTAGACACACTAAAAATAACAAAAAGGGTGAAAGGACTAACAGCTGCTGGCGAGGCTGCCACTAGGATGTCATTTAGGAAATTAAGCCATTTCCCTTTTAATAATTAGTCTATGATCTCTGTATATTTATGTTGTCCCGAAAGATCTGGAAAGTCGGAGCAATAAAGTTCTTCAGAACAGCTGTAAACTGGATGATGCACATAACAGATTTGGGTTATACTGTAAAGAGGTTTGCAGAAATAGTTTCCTCTGTTGAGACTGCCTGAGTTAGTCCTAATCTTGGGATCTACCTGATTATGTTGAAAACTGGCCAGATACCCCTTAAGAACATGCAAACATATGAAGTAGGAGCAGGAGCGTGTGAAGAAGCTGGAAAGAGTGCAGTGAAGATTTAAAAGGATGTTGCCTGTACTTGAGAGCCTGAACTATATGGAAAGGTTGGGCAGGCTAGGACTTTATTCTCTGGAGGGCAGGTGGCTGATGGGTGATCTTACAGATGTGTATCAGATCGTGAAGGCAATAGATAGGGTGGATGCATAGTCTTTTACCCAGAGTCGGGGAATCATGAACCAGAGGACATAGGTTTAAGGTTAGGGGAAAATTTAATAGGAATCTGAGGGGCAATGTTTTCACTCTGAAGGTGGTAGATATATGGCATGAGCTACCAGAAGAGGTAGTTGAAGCAGGTACTATAAAATAATGTAACATTTAAAATACACTTGGAGAGGTACATAGATTGGAAATGTTTGAAGGGATATTGGCCAAAAGCAGGTAAATTGGACTGGTTTAGATGTGGCATCTTAGTTGATATGAACAAGTTGAGCCAAAGGTACACAGAATTGCTGGGGAAACTCAGCGGGTGCAGCAGCATCTATGGAGCGAAGGAAATAGGCGACGTTTCGGCCCGAAACGTCGCCTATTTCCTTCGCTCCATAGATGCTGCTGCACCCGCTGAGTTTCCCCAGCAATTTTGTGTACCTTCGATATTCCAGCATCTGCAGTTCCCTTTTGAACTAGTTGAGCCAAAGGGCCTGCTTTGTGCTCTATGACTATGACTATGACTAATTGAATAGCCCTGTTCTGTCATTTAGTAAGATTTTGATTGACCTGATTATAATCTCAGCCCCATATTCCTGACTGTACTTGGTAATCTTTCACATATTGCTTTTCAAGATTCGAGCTTAAAATTATTCAAAGCCATTGTGGAAAGTGAGTTCCAGAGACTCGAGAAGAAAGAATACTCAACCCCTTTTTTAAAATGGTAACTTAGTTCTAGATTCATTCTTAATGCATTCACACTGTCAAGATCTGTTAGGATCGTATACGTTTCAACTAGCCTATCCACCTTCTCCTTATAAAACAACCTATTTATTCCTGGTGTCAGTCCAATAAACTCTCTCTGAACTACTTCCAATAGATTTTCACTCTTCCTTAAAAATGAGACCAATTTGTACACAGTACTGCGGATAGAGTCTCCAAAAGCAAGACAAATCAAATTGAATTAATTCTCCTCTTCAGTCATCAGTAAAGTGATAAAATGTACAATTGACATTGTGCTTCATGACCAATAGACTGCTCAGTTTAGGTTCCACCAGGACCACTCAGATCCAGATCTCAAAAGAGCCTACGTCCAAACAAGACTGAAAAGGTTGAATCGGGAGCAGGGCCGGATTTAGATGAAGAGAGGCCCTAAGCTATTTCACTTGTGAGGCCCCTCCGCCCCCCCCCCCCCCCACCCTCCCAATCCCCCACCACCACGACTAGAGGACCATGACTACCCGACAGTGACAGTGTGACACTTTTAGATCCTACTGTATGTTGTCATTAAACAGTTGGTTTTAAAATACATATTGGATTCACCGCGGAGCGGGCGATGCTTTACCTGGATCGCCGTTCGAAGCTCTGGAGTGTTGGGCCTGCTGCTTCAACATCACGGAGCTGTGGTTTGCGGAGCTCCCAGCCTTGGGCCGCGCTGATTTCAACATCGCGGAGCCCTGGGAACCCTTTGCGAATCTCCACACAGCTCAGCCTGTGGACTTTGGGAGCCGCGGTCTCCGGTAGGAAGTGGCCGATTCGGAAGTCCAAGTCGCTGAGAATGTTCTCCCGTTCCAACGTAGGATGGTGACCCCCAAATTTCATTGTACCAATGGCCATGAGGGGGGGGGTCCAAGAGGAGGGGGTCCGTTGGAGACGGGAAAAGGGATCATCAATGGGGGCGAGGACTCCTTCCCATGGAAGAACGGTGTGAGGTGGAGGCGACGGAAGAAGAACTCCAATCGTGGTGGGCACGGAACTCATTGAGGTGGGGATGAAGGGGAACAAAGGTGAGGCCTCTGCCGAGGACAGGCCGTTCGGTATCTGAGAGGGGGATGGTGAACACACGGCAGGGATGGGGGTTGGGGCAAGAGGAAGGCAGGTGAGTGGACTGAGGCCAAGGCGATGTCTGGTGGAGGGGTGGTGGGTGGTCAGGGGGTAGGGAGGTATGAGGACTGTAGTGTGGGTGGGGAAGAGCTGGGGTCACATGGTTTGAGGGGAATGGGGAAGACCCAGTGGAACAGCCACTGAGATTACGAGGGTTGGGGCGGCCTAGCACTAGGACCCAGTGCTGTCAAACCCAGGGGAGCGGGAATATGCAGCATGGAAACTCCAGGCCCGGTGCTGAGTCCAGGCTGCAGGTAAGGCGACGGCTGTGGGCTGCTGGAGGGCGGTGGAGTGGCGATGGTCGGCAGGCAAAGAGTAGGAGGTCCCAGTGGGCGGATGGTCGGTGGGGCGGCGAGGTTCGAAGGTTCCGGTGAGGCAGTGAGGTGAGTTGGCCCCCTGAGATCTCGAGGCCCTAAGCTTAAGCTTGTCTAGTTTATATGTAAATCCGGCCCTGATCGGGAGCAACAGTCTTTGACATTAAGGTAGCACTTGAAGGAATACAACATCAAGGAAACTTGATCCCTGTCTTTAGCACATCTTACCCAGCCAACAATGGGCCATTACGGACTCTGTTGCCGGCCCTGGTGTGTTCTGGCCTCCTCTATCTTGTAGTCTGAGGAAGGGTTCCGGTTCAAAACGTCACCTATTCTTTTTCTCCAGAAATGCTGCCTGACCGATTGAGTTACTCCAGCATTTTGTGTTAATGAAGGAAACTTAGTTGTATTTATGTCATTGCGAATCAGGATTAGTGGGGTTGGGGGTGGCACCACATCTAGCACATCGTGAGATAGCTGTAGTTGGTAGTAATAATCATATCAGTCCCAGGACACTGCTGCAGAAGATTCAAGATTCAAGATTCAAAATTAAATTTAATTGTTACATGTACCAATTAAGGTACAGTGAAACTTGAATATCCTAAGTCACATCCTCATCTTCAAGTGTTATTTGAGAAACCTACCATCTATCATAAGGTCAGAAGTCAAGATTTTTCCTCAGGGTTGCACAGTGTTAAGTTCCATTTGCAAATCCAAAGATAATAAAACGATAATATGATGATTTGATAATTTGCTGATGCTGCTAGGATCATCAAAGTCCCACACCACCATGGCAATACTCTCATTTCACTCCTATCATTGGGAAGAAGGTAGACAAGTCTGAAAGCTGTAACGTTCAGCTTGTTCCCAATAGCCATCAGCCTCTTGGACACTACAAAATACTAACTATGTTATGGACTATGGACCAGACTTGGTTTCATTAAGGATGTCAGTTTTATGCAAAAGTATTGGGGCTATTCATTTATTGAATGTTATTTTTGTTTCTTATATGTTATTTACAAGTATTGTGTTTGCAGGCCTGTTCAAGTAATTCAAGAAGGAATTTCATTATATCATTGTCGGTACACATGACAATTAAACACTTTTGACTCCCTTGACACTTTACTCTGCCTGTCTACCAGCATTAAAACCTGGATAACTTTAAGACATCCATATTATACTATTATTGAGTAATAATAATCTCCAGCAAGGGAAAATCTAACCTTCTCCCCTTAAAATTCAGTCAATTAATCAGTCTTTCCAACATCCCTAATTACAATTGGCCCAAAACGTAATGAAACAGCCATATACATACTGCAGCTTCAAGAATAGACCAGAGGCTGTGTAATTTGAGGTGAGTGACCCACCTCCCTACAATCTAAACCTTTCCCAGTATTTATAAGGCATGGCGGGTGCATGATGAAGTATTCTTCCCTTGCCTAGTAGGTCAGTGATACAGTCTGGGAAAGTTGATGGGAATGTGGAGGGAATAATGGTAGGATGAATGTAAATAGATGCTTCAAGCTTGGCAGTAACTCAATGGGCCAAATGGCCAGCTTTTGTGCTACCTGACGCTATGACTAAGGAATATTGTTAAGGCTCTTGAAGGCAAACATAGGGCCAAACTGTCTAATTTCAGGAAGCTTATAACACCATCAAATTTATTTGGGTCAGATGCTGCACAATTCCATGCTTAACAAAGATTCCTTTACTCCTGCCTAGCTTCGGAAAAGCACCATCACCATGTGATGTTTTCTATTTTGCATACCAGCAATTCTTATGATTATTTTGTGCCAAATATCAATTAGAGTTTATATGTATATCTTCTAGGTTCAGAGAAATATATAGTATCCTATGTAAAGCACTTCCAGCAGACAATCTAAAATGATACACATCTACATTGGGCCAAATCCATCTCCAGGAAATGAAAGACCAGGTTAATGCTGTATCTTATATTTACATTAATTTATTCGAAGTAACTATTAAATGTATATTTTTTCTTCTAACAAACACTTGGGCATCATAGTTGCATCATTCTGCAAATTAAAAAAATAACATGTTTAAAATGAAAATAATATTGGAGAAGCGGAAATCCAACTAAACATTTGTTTTATACACCTCAATTATTACTTACAAGCCATAAGATTCAGGAAGTCATGTTGCAGCTTTATAAAACTTTGGTTAAGCCACAATTGGAGTATTGTGTACAGTTCTGGTCACCCCAATAAAGGAAGGATGTGGAAATCTTAGAGAAGTTGCAAAAAAAGGTTTATCAGAAAGCTTCCTGGATTCGAGAGTTTAGTATAAGGAGAGTTTGGACAAACTTGGATAGTTTTCTCTGGAGTGTCTGAAGTTGAGGGGGGGGGGGTCCTGATAGAAGTATATTAAATTATGACAGGCATAGAAACATAGAAACATAGAAAATAAGTGCAGGAGTAGGCCATTCGGCCCTTCGAGCCTGCACCGCCATTCAATATGATCATGACTGATCATCCAACTCAGTATCCCGTACCTGCCTTCTCTCCATACCCCCTGATCCCTTTAGCCACAAGGGCCACATCTAACTCCCTCTTGTATATAGCCAATGAACTGGCCTCAACTACCTTCTGTGGCAGAGAATTCCAGAGATTCACCACTCTCTGGGTGAAATTTTTTTTTCTCATCTCAGTCCTAAAAGATTTCCCCCTTATCCTTAAACTGTGACCCCTTGTTCTGGACTTCCCCAACATCGGGAACAATCTTCCTACATCTAGCCTGTCCAACCCCTTAAGAATTTTGTAAGTTTCTATAAGATCCCCCCTCAATCTTCTAAATTCTAGCGAGTACAAGCCGAGTCTATCCAATCTTTCTTCATATGAAAGTCCTGACATCCCAGGAATCAGTCTGGTGAACCTTCTCTGTACTCCCTCTATGGCAAGAATGTATTTCCTCAGATTAGGAGACCAAAACTGTACGCAATACTCCAGGTGTGGTCTCACCAAGACCCTGTACAACTGCAGTAGAACCTCCCTGCTCCTATACTCAAATCCTTTTGCTATGAATGATAGAAAGGGTAAACAGTCAGATCTTTTTTCCCAGGATTGAAATGTCAAAGATATGAGAGTTTATCTTTAAGTTTAGAGGAGGAAAGTTTATAGGAGATGTGCAGGGCAAGCTTCTTCCACAGAGATTGGAACGAGCTTGCAGCGATTTTGGTGGTTCTTATGTGACTATTGGATATGCGGTAAATGGAGGGATATGGATTACAGGCAGACGAGAAATTAATTTACCTTGGAATTATGTTCGGCACCGAAATTGTGGGCCGAAGGGCCCATTTCTATGTAACTGATTTCATTTAACTTTGATCCTTAAATTACTTAGCTGTCATACTCATTGTGAATTAATGATTTATAATTTATTTATTTCAATTGGGAATACGCTTGAGGCATTCATGGCAGAATTAGAATCACTGCCAATTACTCTTTCATGGAATATGGACAGAAATTCTAGAAGGCAGTCCATTTCTAAATATATCATGATGTGTGTGTGTGTGTGTGTGTGTGTGTGTGTGTGTGTGTGTGTGTGTGTGTGTGTGTGTGTGTGTGTGTGTGTGTGTGTGTGTGTGTGTGTGTGTGTGTGTGTGTGTGTGTGTGCGCGCGTGCGTGTGCGTGTGCGTGTGCGTGTGTGTGTGTGTTGGTATCTATGTGATGGTATCTATGCCAAAACGGTATAAGGTAATGTCAAAAAATTTGCAAATGGTGGCTTGGGTGTTTTGGCTTGAAGTTGAAAGGCACTACTTACTGCAAATGGCGGCTTGGGTGCTTTGGCTTGAAGTTGAAAGGCTCTACTTACTGCAAATGGTGGCTTGGGTGCTTTGGCTTGAAGTTAAAAGGCACTACTGCAAATGCACTTACTTCCTGTTTGCACTGTATATTGATTTTAGATAAAACGCTACCATTTACGGCTGTGATTTTTGGCCATCTTACTCAGTCCCCCTCCGCTGAGCAGGTGCAGAGAATTCTTCCCAGCAATGAAAAATAAAAATGTTATTAGTGTTATGTTTGGTTAAAATGTTGAGAATCTCTCTCCTGTCAATCACGCCATGAAGGACACACCTTTTCCGGTGGGAGGGGGGGGGGGTTTATAAAACCCGGAAGTGTGGGTGAGGCTCAGTCTCTGTATAATGGGGGAGGGAGAGGTCATAACTCTATCTGAGCTGGAAATCAACTGAACACACTGAATGTCTACTGAACTGTGAGTTTGGTGTTTTGTGTGCTTTTATGGTGGTTTCACCCTGCATGAAATGGTATGAAGCTGCATTTGAATTTGATGGTCTTGCACCCTGTTTCAAATGGAATGAAACTGCACTTGAATTTGGTGGCTATGCACCCTGCTAGAAGTGGAATGAAACTGCACTTGAATTTTGCGGCATTGCATGCTGCTTGAAGTGGTATGAAACTGCACTGAATTTGGTGGCCTTGCACCCTACGGAAAGTGGTATGAAACTGCACTAGAATTTGGTGGCCTTGCACCCTGCTTGAAGTGGTATGAAACTGCACTTGAATTCGGTGGCCTTGCACCCTGCTTGAAGTGGTTGGAAACTGCACTTGAAATTGGTGGCCTTGCACCCTGATTAAAGTGGTAAGAAACTGCACTTGAATTTTGTGGCCTTGCACCCTGCTTGAAATGGTAGGTAAATGGATTTGAATTTGGTGGCCTTGCACCCTGCTTGAAATGGTATTTTAAGGAATAGCCATGAGCCAACTGCCAGCCCACCAGCTGTGAGTGAGGTGCCAGCAGATCAGGCTTGAGGGACTGAGCTGCCACCACGAGAACCCATACTAGCGCTCCAGAAAGCCCCCCACTGGCCACCAATATTGGAATTGGTGAAGAGGAGGAATATTGTGTCGGGGGACCAGCCCTCCCGTGTGAACATGGGACCCAACGGGTCCCATTTAGTCTAGTATATTACTAAAACTCTGTTCTTGTTTGTTTCTATGTCTGTCTGTGTGTCTGTGATGAGTGTGATCCTGAAATTACGGCAAAATGGTACACGATAGCCTATAATTTTTGGACCACCTTACTCACCATTGTCCTGTGGTGTGCATTAGCCAAGTTTCGTTCAGATTGATGGTATATTTTACAAGTTATTCACATTTTAAACTTTAAAAAAATCACTTTTAACTTTAAAAAATCCAATTCCACTTGCCCTGCCGTTACAATGTCACCAAATAACAGGACTCCCAGTGCAATGAGAAATTTGTTACATTGTTGTAAGTAAAGGGAGGGAGTGGGGGAGGATTGTTGTTTAATGTTATTTCAACATTGTGTTTAGTGGGGGAGTGGGATAGGGGATTAGGCCAAAACGGTACACGATAACATTACATTATTAGACCACCTTACTCACCATTGTCCTGTGGTGTGTTCTATCAAGTTTTGTTCAAATTGATGGCATATTTTACAAGTTATTCACATTTTAAACTTTACAAAAACCACATTGACAAAATCCACTTCCAGCTGCACTGCCTATTAGCAACATATGATGTCACAATGGGATCCCGATACTCATTTACATTAAAAAACCACGATTTTCAAAAAAAATCTGTTTTAATCAAATTCTTAGGAGGAGGTTTAATTTACAAAAAAAATCAGCGGTTTTCATTGTGGGGGAGGGATGTGATAGGGGCAAGGTTTCCGTTTACATAAAAAATCACGGAGAAAAATAACTCCCTTGAAAAAAAAACATTGCGATTTTCATTGTGGGGGGTGGGATAGGGGGGAGGTGAGGATTGGGGGAGCAGGGAGGGAGAGGGGTTATGAAGAGAGGGAGGGAGTGACTGAGGGTAGGGGAGAGGGAGGGAGGTAAGGGAGGGAGTGGGGAGGGGAGGAGGAGAGGGGAAAGAAGAGGAAGGACGAAGAGGAGGGGGAGGGAGTGCTGTGGGATGAGGGGGAATGGAAGAAGATAGGGGTAGGAAGAGGGATGGCAAGGTAATGGAGGAGGGGAGGGGGAAGAGAGAGGAGGGGAGGGAGGGGTGAGGGGAGGAAGCAGAGGAGGTTTGGTGGAAGGTGGGGAGAGGGAGGATAATTGAGGAGGGGAATAGGGGGCTGAAGAGGGAGAGTGAGGTACGTTCACATTGATCTTATATTTTACAAGTTATTGCCATTTTAAACTTTAAAAATGTCAGCCACGCCTGCGCAGTTGAGGCCTATAGTGGTGGAATATTGCGTTGGGGGAACGGGCCCAACGGGTCCGCATTTGGTCTAGTGTTTATTAAAATTGCCAATCGTAATTTCAAGCCTGATAAGTCAATTGATGACATAGAATATTGTATAAATAAATTGCCTTACTGTGTCCAATGTTGATCATTGCTCCTAATTATTCCTTACATTAATATTTCAATGATTTTTTCCCCTTATTAAAATCATCATAAATAAATTAAACTAACAAGATCCTGCAGATGGTAGGCAGGGGTAATATTTTACAGCTCAAATTTCCATTCTATCACTTTAAGGATTGCTAGCAAGTCATTTTATGAGCCAATAATATGCCATATATGCTCAGAAGAAACAGGTTTGATTACTAAATGTGATTTTTTCATCTTGACTGAAGTATTTCCCAGCACTTCAGACATTACACAGCTCTCCATGGAAGTCTGGACACTGCACAGTGATGGCCAGGCAAGGTCACACGGCAACAGACCATCATTCATACACATGAGGTGGGAAAGGTCTGTTAATAATTAGTATCTTCCCAGGTTACGGATAACACATATCAGTAGCTTGAGATTCTTTACTGCCAGCTTCATGCTGAGCCCAGGAGGTGTCCTGAGATGGTATGTGGCTGGCTGACGGGGATGTTTTGTGCTTCCTCTCAGTGTACGCTTTACGTTTTAAAAAAAAAATCAGGATAACAAGTGCAGCTGCCACTCAAAAAAAACATTAAGTAGACTGTATGAGTTCCAGTCTATGATGAAAGGCTGGAATGCATATCTAAACTAATATTTTAATATTCTAAGTTGCATTTATTTAGCTTTGCATTCAAGTGAATGCCTTATACATAAACTGAGAATAATTTGCAAAGAGAAATGCAATAGACCGCAAAAGCAGTATAAACAGTCGATTTCTGTTAACTCTAACAGTTTACCATTAAAATTATATATCCATTTTTTAAAATCACATTGCCGCCCCTTCTGACTGAAAACCCCATTTCTGAAATGTTCATGACACCATTGATTCTCCCTCGATGGGATTGCTGAGAACCTAGTGCAGTTTACAATAGATCGGCACGTGGCTACCCCGTTTCTCAGTTATTTATCTCTTCCTCCCATCCCATTCCTATTCTGTCCAACTTCGTGGATCCACGCCCTCAATTCTACTGGAACTGTAAAACACCAATTTTCAACTCCATGGCCCATTCTGCCATTGCCGTCAAGCCAGCAGACCAGTGGTTCAGTGGATGTGGAAGAGTGTTTCAGCAGCAAAATTGTACGTCCTAAATATTAGGTGATTAGCACATTTTTGTTCTTTATTACGCAGTACAATACCACATACATATTAAACTGCAGAGGCACAGCAAGTGATTTCAACAGATCGGATTAAACCGTCACATCCAGTCATGAATGATGTTAGACAATGAGCCAATAAAAGGGCAGGAGGCTTCAGACAGATCCCATCCTCATCCATGATAGAATCTAGCATGAGTGGCTGGGACTTCTGAAACCGTCCGCCAGAGAAAGCTGAATAATTCTTCACAATCTCCTCTGAAGTTATCCAGATTTCAACTGTCAGTTCACTCTACTTGATATCAGTAAATAATCAATTGAAGAATTAGTCTGAAGAAGGGTCTCGACTCAAAACGTCACCTATTCATTTTCTCCAGAGATGCTGTCTGACCCACTGAGTTACTCCAGCTTTTTGTGTCTATCTTAGATAATTAACTGGACTGGGTACAACTGATGTTAAGGGCTATGTTGCTGAGGATTTATCTTCTCACATTAAATGGTTCTCTTGCCAAGCTCCTCCACCACAGCTGCAGTTCTTGCATCGATATGACAAGCAGGGAAATGATTTAGGCGTGTCTTATGTGCAAGCGGCAGAGACCCAGGGTGATGGGTATATAGAAACGAGCGGCAAGAGGGGTAGTTGAGGCAGGTACTATAACAACACTTAAAAGACATTTAGACAGGTACATGGATAATAAAGGTTTAGAGAGATAGATAAAGGTTTAGAGAGATATGGGCCAAAGTTAGGCAGGTGGGACTAGAGTAAATGGAGCATCTTGTTTGGCATGGGCAAATTTCCATGCTGTTTGACTATGACTCTAACCACTATGGCTGATTAAATCACTCTCAATGATGAAGGATGTTATTGTGTGATAATTCCTTACTAAGAACGTGCTTACCAATGGTTGGTTTGTATTTTTGCCATGACCAATCAATCTCAAACCTCCTTGACAATTTATTCTTGCTTTAAGCGTGAACAAAAAATCTAATTTACAGAGTTCTTTTGACAGCTCTGAGGCATTAGAAGCCCTGGTAAAATGAAATCAATGGGAACTGGGGGGGAAACTCTCTACTTGTTAGATTTATAGCATGGATATGACAGTTGTGGTCAGTCATCTCATCCTTGGTATAGCTGACCCCGCAATCTTCAAGTGCTTTATCAATAATCTTCCATTCATGATAAAGTCAGGTGCTCTTTTATAAAGGCAGCATCGGCTTGCTTCACTATCTGAGATTCATGTCAAAAGATGCCAGGTAATAACCTGTTTAAGAAGGAACTGCAGATGCTGGAAAATCGAAGGTACACAAAAAAGCTGGAGAAACTCAGCGGGTGCAGCAGCATCTATGGGGCGAAGGAAAAAGGCGACGTTTCGGCCCGAAACATTGCCTTTTTCCTTCGCTCCATAGATGCTGCTGCACCCGCTGAGTTTCTCCAGCTTTTTTGTGTACCAGGTAATAACCTCATCTCCAAAAAGATGGAATCCAATCCATCAATCTCATTATCCCTACCATTAACTTCCTGGAGATCACCTTGATTTAATCAGCCATAGTGGTTAGAGTCATGGGCAAGTCACATAATTACTGTGGTTGCAAGAGCATGTCAGAGGCTGGAGCATTCTGCAGCAGGTGAATCACCTCCTAACTACCCATTTACCATCTATATGAGATATATCAGGAGTGTGAAGTGATATTCTCCACATACCTGGTGACGTCCTGGAGTACTGCAGAGTAGCCAGTGTTGCCCATTTGTTTAAGAATGGAAGTAGAGATAGGCTAGACAGTCAGAACCTTTTCCCCGGGTGGAAATGTTAAAGACTAAAGAATTTAGCTTTAAGATCAGAGAAGGAAAATTTAAAGGAGATGTGTGGGCCAACTTTTTTTACAGAGAGTACCTGGAACACACTGCCAGGGGTGGTGGGGGATGCAGATATGACAGTGGTGTTTAAATGGCATCTAAATGGAAGTAGACATAGACATGGAGGAATATGGATCACATGCAGGCAGAGTTTAGTTTAACATGGCATCATGGTCGGCACAAGCATTGTGGGCCGAAGGGCCTATTCTTTTGCTCAAATGTTTTGAAGTCCAAAAGTGCTTCGGCATCTTGCAATCTCTGCCTTTGACAGCCACTGCATTCAACTGGCTGACTAGTGTTCCACCTTCAAGATGAATTGCAGCAACCATCTAAGGTTTCTTTGACAACATCTTCTTAAACTACAAGTGCTGATAACTAGAGAACAAGGGCTATTCCTTCAACACTGCAGGAGAAAGTCACGGAACACCTTCCTCATCAACACAGAGAGAGTAATTGTCCCACAACTAAGTACCTCACACTAAGTTCCATTCAACTACCTTATTCTTAATCAAGGATTACTTTCTTTCAAGAGAGGACACTGACATCTGCCTATTGTACTTCCAGAGGATTTGGAAGGCTTTAGATGGACAATATTGTAAATGTCTCTCCATTGCCTTGAGGCCTATAGTAAGTAGTCCCAATCTCAGACGTGTATAGCAGGGCAGGGATCGCTACTGCTCTGTAGATCATGGGTTTTAGACCAGTTTTTGATCTTCAAAATATCTTTTTCATCAATTGAGCAGATGGTCTGGCAACCATGGTGAACTTCATCATTGTCCATCATTTCAGAAATATGGCTCATGAGAAATGAGACGTGGTCCATATTATCTTGATTCTCACTGAAAATCTTTATTATTAGGGAATAAAGCACAGAAGGCTGGCTAACGTTGCCTTATGGATGAAGTGGCGAAGACCTATCCTCTTGTAAGCTTTGTTGAACAAGTCAATAATGACGGAGCTCAATCTCTCAGCATGTAGAAACAAGGAACTGCATATGCTGGATTACACAAAAGGACACAAAGTGCAGGAGTAACTCAGCGGGTCAGGCAGCATCTCTGGAGAACATGTATAGGTGATGTTTTGGGTTGGGTTATTGTGGAGGGGGGGGGTGGTAGAAGCTTGAGGAGAGGAGAGGAAGGGCAAGTCGTGGCAGTTAAGTTAACATGTTCTTTAAAATTTGCTTCGACTAAACAATTGTACATCTGCTCTAACATCTTCTGATGTGGGTCAGTATCAAAACCAGTGTGATCATGTGCATGTCAATCACCTCGGAATATTTTGCTACACTACATATATAAATTCAGTGCATAAACACACTCGGCCATCAGGCTATGAGGAAGCACGTAGGATTTGGACTGAGGATGGGCAATAGGTGAGAAGTTGAACTGCTTAAAAGCAATGTGCCATTTTGCCACAATGCCCTGCAAATAATTATCATTTTCTTTGCATGAATGGAGAAGGAATGGTTAAGACCTCAGTATACTTTACCCAGATAAGATGGCATTTACAAAGAACAAGTAATGAGTGGAAGCCTGCATGCGAATGTTGTTCTCTCTCTGGTTGAAGACATCTTTTAAAAGACTTGCAACAATCATGCATGGAAATGGACTCCTCGAGTCTCTATGCAATGTGCGCACAATGTAACAGAGATACCTTCTAGCCGATGACAAATTCTCTGCTACAGCTTCAAATATATTCAATTTGTCAATAGTCCCTGAGTACAGCAATAGCAAAGCTTGGAAAATCATACAGCCTTTATTGCTAGCTCTCTGTTGCTGTCTCTGTCTCAACCACCTGCTCTTGATCACGAGATATATGATTCACCAATGGAAAGGCAAACTTTCTATATGTCTGGTCCCACTGAAGTGTGCACATCTGAGCTAGTTCACGATCTGCGTGAGGCCTGTGTCAAAGTGCATTCAAAGGGAGTGGCTCCTTCAAGGACTTATCTTTGTCTGCAACTTGGACCACTGCGGGAGGTAAAAGATTTGAATGGGTTTTGTCATGGTGAGTGTTTGAACTCATGTACATGATCGTATTTCGCTTGCTGAGTAAGTGTTGTACGGCATGTGGCTGTCTGATATTTATTTTGATCAGCACAAAGCTGAGAGGTTCACATTTCCCCAAATCCTATAACCAAATGCACCTAGGTTTTCCCGATTTTCAATTCCTACTACTTGACACATACTAGCTGTGCAATGGCTGGAAGTGCAATCCCGTTCTTGTCTCATTCTTCATTTGACTTCTATCCCCTTTTAGGAAGGAAAGTAGAGAGCTATGAGTGGAAATAATGGCATGCCTTAACCGATGGATAGAGATTACTTTTTGAGGATGAATTGCGGGGAGGGCCAAGATATTGCTTAAGGAAGAGTGAGAGCCAGTGGTATAAGGGCAGGTGAGGATGTGAGAAAGTGTATAGACAGTGAGCACTCTGTATACATGAAAGTAAATTGCCATGATGAAACGGCTTTAGAAGTTTTGGGTACATCAAGATGAGGCTGAATGTACAAATGTTCTCAGATTTTCCCATTTTCTGCATTGTATCCAGGAGGTTAACTCAATTATCTTGTGACTGTCCTCTTAAACAATTGGTAGCCTATTTTCTTCAATCCCCTTGACATAAGGGAAAAACAGAATTCCTGCAGTTTCTATATGGATTAAAAATATTATGAAATATGACACATAGTGACAATTTATTGTCTACAATTTAATGATTTTTTTTTTCCACTCTGCCACTTCAATGGTTCAGTGATCCATGATTTGCAGGGAATGATGCAAGAATTCTTCTGCAGTTGTATAGGGCTCTGGTAAGACCACATCTGGACTATTGTGTACAGTTTTGGTCTCCGCATTGATGGCAGCCTCTGCCTACAGTCTGTCCATTTTTCTTCACTGCCTGCTGTACCTGCATGCTTACTTTCATAGACTGATGTACAAGGACCGCCCAGATCCCGTTGTACTTCCCCTTTTCCCCAACTTGACACCATTTAGATAGTAATCTGCCTTCCTGTTTTTGCTACCAAAGTGCGATAACCTCACATTTATCCACATTAAACTTCATCTGCCATGCATCTGCCCACTCCCCCAACCTGTCCAAGTCACCCTGCATTCTCATAGCATCCACCTCACAATTCACACTGCCACCCAGCTTTGTGTCATCTGCAAATTTGATAATGTTACTTTGAGTCCCTTCATCCAAATCATTGATGTATATTGTAAATAGCTGCACCAATACCTGGATTGGAGCGGCCTTTCCAGCCGGGGACCCGGACCAGAGCTTCAGCAGTGGCGGCGCAGCACTGGATTCACCACGGAGCGGGGCGATGCTTACCTGGATCGCCATTTGAAGCTCCGGAGTGCTGTGCCTGCTGCATCAACATCGCGGAGTTGTGGTTCGTAGAGCTACCAGCGCGGGCGGCGTTGACTTCAACATCGCGGAGACCTGGGATCCTTTTGCTGAGGGCCGCCAGCATGAATCCCCGCCCAGCTCGGCCTGTGGACTTCGGGAGCCGCGGACTCCGGTAGGAAGTGGCCGATTCGGAGGTCCAAGCCGCTGAGGTTGTCCTCCCGGCGAATGGGCCTGAGCTGCGGGCCACCCGCAGCGGCAACTGTGGAGGGCTCGGGAGGCCCCGACCACGGGTGAACATCAAAAACATCAGAGGAAGAGGACTGACTTTGGTGCCCTCCCTCACAGTGAGAAACTTTGATTCTGCTGTGTGGGGATGTTTTATGTTGGAGTCTATCGTGTGTTGTATTCTTTTTTTTATTTGTATTGCTGTATGGACCACACATTTCACTGTACCAACTGGTACATGTGACAAATAAATGTATCTTGTATCTTGTGATGGAGGCAGTGCAGCGTAGGTTCACGAGATTGATCCCTGGGATGGCGGGACTGTCATATGAGGAAAGATTGAAAAGACTAGGCTTGTATTCACTGGAGTTTAGAAGGATGAGGGGACGATCTATAGAAATATATAAAATTATAAAAGGACTGGGCAAGCTCGATGCAGGAAAAATGTTCCCAATGTTGGGCGAGTCCAGAACCAG
Organism: Amblyraja radiata; assembly: GCF_010909765.2. Taxonomy (NCBI): domain Eukaryota; kingdom Metazoa; phylum Chordata; class Chondrichthyes; order Rajiformes; family Rajidae; genus Amblyraja; species Amblyraja radiata. The sequence goes on along the minus strand of NC_045958.1, from coordinate 51,571,069 downwards.
GGGCCACAGTCTTAGAATTAAGGGGAGGCCATTTAAGACTGAGGTGAGAAAAAACTTTTTCACCCAGAGAGTTGTGAATTAGTGGAATTCCCTGCCACAGAGGGCAGTGGGGGCCAAATCACTGGATGGATTTAAGAGAGAGTTAGATAGAGCTCTCGGGGCTAGTGGAGTCAAGGGATATGGGGAGAAGGCAGGCACGGGTTATTGATTGGGTACAATCAGCCATGATCACAAAGAATGGCGGTGCTGGCTCGAAGGGCCAAATGGCCTCCTCCTGCACCTATTTTCTATGTTTAATGCCGTAATTTCCTCAAGACTCACCAAAATATAGTGCTTCAAAACTCAAAAATAAAATATTCCTTAAATCATTCTTATTTCTGTTGTGTTTTTTTAAACTCATCGTGAAAAGCTGTTTTGATTCATTCATTTCTGGCACTCACTCTTCCTTATGCAATACCTTTATGCCTTATAAACACAATTTATAAATAACTCCCATTCATATAATTTCAAACTATGCAAGAATAAAATAGTAAAACATAATTCCTACCTATTAACTAGCTATGAACACCAGGCATGGCTTCCAATTCTCTTCTAATATCAGGCCCCTGGAGTTTCTGGGAATTATCAAGTTTATTACCAGAAAGATTAGTCTTTCAAATGAGACTGTAAAGCACGTCTCCTTCTGTTCTCCTGTAAAGAATAAAAGATCTTATGGCATTATTTCAACTTATCAAATTTCTTTGGAGACTATTTACCAGACTATATAAACATTATCATTGAAAAAAATTATTTAAAAGATTTAAAATATTTTAAAGCACTAGCAAATAATTTAGACATTAAGAAAAAATAAAATAACTCAAATATTCACCTTTTTCCACAGTCTTCGTTACCCACTCAAGTGGGTGGTGTCACCCAGCCCTGAGTAAATGCACTTCACATGCAGTATATCTGTTCAGCATGTTAGCGTACTGCCAGTGGGCGCAATGGTGAGTCTAGTAGTTTAGAGTGAAGTCAGATACATTGGCATCTGGCATCCATCTGACGTTGAACATTCACATTTGCCAGAGCATTTGCAGTGGTCAGGGATGCACTGAGCCTGAGGAAGGGTACAACATAGTATCACTAGCAGTTGTATAGGTATCCCTAGTGGTTGCATCAGGTTGATCTAGCCCATAAGATGTGCTTGGAAACAAAATCTGCTCGACATTAAACGCGATAATTTTGCCAAGTTATTGCAGAAAATAATCTAAAAGAAGAACAATTTATTATCATGTGACTAGTGGTGTGCCTCAAGGTTCGGTGCTGGGCCTGTTACGGTTTGTCATCTACATCAATGATTTGGATGAGAATCTACACGGCAAGATTAGCAAGTTTGCTGATGATACAAAAGTGGGTGATTTTGCAGATAATGAAGATGGTTGTGAAAAACTGCAGCAGGATCTTGATCGATTGGCCATGTGGGCCGAGGAATGGTTGATGGACTTTAATACAGAAATGTGAGGTGTTGCATTTTGGGAAGTCTAACATGGGCAGGGCCTACACAGTGGATGGAAGCCCTCTGGGAGGGGGAGGGGAGGGGGGGGGGGGGGGGGGGGGGGGGGCTGCAGAGCAGAGAGGTTTAGGAATGCAGGTGCATGGTTCCATAAGGTGGAGCCACGGGTAGATAGGGTGGTCAAAAAGGCATTTGGCACATTGGCCTTCATCAGTCAGAGTATTAAGTATAGAAGTTGGGAGGTCATGTTGCAGTTGTATAAGATGTTGGTGAGGCCTCATTTAGAGTATTGTGTTCAGTGCTGGGCACCATGATGTAGGAAATCTGTTGTCAAGCTGGAAAGGGGACAGAGAAGATTTAAGGGGCTGTCCCACTGCGGGGTCCTAATCGGCGAGTTCAGTAGAGTGTCTTCGACCTTCAAGCTTGAGGGGGACTCGCCTAGAAAACCTCGAGCTGGATCGACCGTCAGTGATGAAACCGCGAGTTGGATCGACCGACTGCACACACACACACACACACACACACAAACACATCGCAAAGGCGGGGGCCAGGGAAAGTGGGGGAGCGCTGTCTGAAATTCACACCCGCGATGAAGAGGACGTTAAAAGACGTCTGCACAGTGTACGGTAAGTCCTTTAGAGAGCGCGGGTGGGGGGGGGGAGGAGAGAAGGGGAGAGAAGGGAAGAGAGGGGAGAGAAGGAGAGAGAAGGGGAGAGAGGGGGGATAGAAGGGGGGGGAGAAGGAGTGGAGGCACTTTTAAGAAGTCAGACAGTTAATAAAGTTTAGCGGGCATTTTACCTACCGGTCGGTTTTCCTTGGTCCTGAAAACTCCAATGAACCAATTTAAATGCCCGGTCAGCGAAGGAGATTGCCTACGGCTGCCATCGACTGCCTGTAACTACATAGCGACCCCACTCCACTGCACTACGAGCTAAAAAGAACCATGCCGACCAATTTTTACTTGCGGAAAATTTTTCAACATGCTGAAAAATCTTCCGCGACCTAGCTGAGGCCGCGCGTATGAGGGAACTTCCCTCGAGCATGAAGGAGAGTTCCAGTGACCTCCTAGGACCTCCTTGAACCATGTGTCGACCATGCTGCGAGTTTGAGCCAAGGGAAAACTCTTCTAAACTCACAGATTAGTTTGCCGCAATGGGACAGCCCCTTTAAGGTAAAGGGGCAAAAGATTTAATAGGAATCTGAGGGATAACATTTTCACACAAAGGGTGGTGGATGCATGAAACAAGCTGCCAGAGGAGCTGGTTGAGGCAGGGACTTTGCCAACATTTAGAAACAGTTAGACAGGTACATGGAGAGGACAGTTTTGGAGGGATATGGACCAAACATGGGCAGGTGAGACTAGTGTGGCTGGGACATGTTGGCTGGTATGGGCAAGTTGGGCCAAAGAGCCTGTTTCCACACTGTATCACTCTATGACTGAAGTCATCATCTACACACATGATTTAACCTTGTTGGAAGTTTTACAGTTTCTCTGTAGAAGTAATTTTTCTTCAGTACCAAATTAGCCTTTCTTTGCAATAAGGAGAATAGGCACCACAGCTGAAAAAACAAAATATATTCCAGCTGCTGGAAATCTGAAATAAAAGAAAGTTCTAGTGGTACTCAGCAGTTCTAGCATTATCTTTGAAGTGAGAAATCAAGTTAATTGAGCATCAGAACGTTAATTGAGCAGAAAACCACATGTTCAATGATTGTCAGGTAAATAACTCAGACAAGGCAGATATCCAAAAACATAAATGTAAAAAATGAAAAGAGCTGCTATATTCTCTTTAAAACACAATGAGGTCATTTGAAATAATTGTTTGAATATGTCAGGTGTAGTTGTTACTTGAATTAATTCCACCACTATTCTAGGTCAACTAAATCTCTGGAATTTTCCTCAGGTGGCTCTTTATAGTGTGTATGCCCAGAGAATCATATTTAAACGCATTCAAATCTTTCAAGTATAAGATCATGATAATTTCCACCAAGACTAAATGAGGCTCAAATTAATTGAGAATTTGCATAATACAGCAGTCGGAGTCCAATCATAATACAGGTTGACAGCTTGTGGAAAGAATCATTCTTACTATGTAATTGGTAAATTAATTCTTTATGTACTGACCTTTCGCCCCTCATTAAGCAGAAACAAGAATCATCCATACAAACAGTAACACGTATTTACTAATTATCTTAAAATTTGACATTCATTATTATCTTATAATTTGATTCATAAATCAAAATAATATTACAAAAGACTGTCTAATTAAATTGATCGAATTTTTTGAGGAGGCGATAAAGATGATTGATGAAGGTTGTGTGGTGGATGTATGGTATTGGATAAAGTCTGATGCAGAAGATCAAGATGCACAGAATTAACAGTGAGTTGGTCGTATGGATTCAGAACTGACTTACTGATAGAAGACAGAGGGTTGTAATGATAGGACAATATTCAGGCTAGAGGTCTGTGACCATTGGAGTGCCACAGTAATCTCTGCTGGAACCACTGCTGTGTGTGATATGTATAAATGAATTGGACACAAATGTAGACAGGTTGGTTAGTAAATTTACAAATGACACCAAGGTTGCTGGGGTCGCAGATTGAGAGGAAGGCTGTCAAAGTATACAGCAGGATATAGTTCAGCAACAGAAATGGACAGAGAATTGGCAGATAGAGTTCAATCCAAACAAGTGTGAGTTGTTGTACTTTGGGAGGTTGTATATAAGGAGAAAATATACAATTAATGGCATGACAACAGCATTGATGTAGAGATGGATCTTGGAGTCCAAGTCCACAAGTCTCTGGATGAAGCAACACAGGTAGATAGAGTGATAAAGAAGGCATATGGTATGCTTGGTCGGGGCATTGAGTATAAGATTCAGGAAGTCATGGTGCAGCTTGTCAGGACTTTGGTTAGGCTGCATTTGAAGTATTTGACTGTCCCATTATAGGAAGGATGTGGAGGCTTTGGAAACTGCGCAGAGGAGGTTTACCAGAAGGCGGACTGGATTAGCCTGAACAGACTTGGATTGTTTTCCCTGAAATGCCAGCAGTTGCAGGGAGACCTACAGTATTTATATAACCTATAAAATGATGAGAGGCATAGATTGGGTAGACAACCAGAACCTTTTTTTCCCAGGATGGAAAAACAAATACCAGAGGGCATAGCTTTATGATGAGAGGGGCAAAATTTAATGCGGATGTTCTGGGCAAGTTTTTACACCGAGGGTGATCAGTGCCTGGAATGCATTTCTAGGGGTGGCGGTGAGGCAGATACAATTGTAACATTTAAGAGACTATTGGATAGGCATATGGATATGGAGGGAATGAAAGGATATGGATTATGGGCAGGCAGACAGGAGGTGGTCTTGGCATTACGTTCAGCACAGAATTCATGGGCCAAAGGGCCTGTTCTTGTGCTGTGCTGTTCTATGTCTATGTCCTATGTATGTTTTTTGCTGCATTCATTCATTGGGAATTTATTTCAAGTAGCAACAAGGTGTATTATATTGGAGCTCATATTACTCGCCTAGTAATCAAGAAATGTTAGCTATGGCCTTAGAAATGATTGTACCCATTCCTAATAATGTAAACTTAATATCACGTATGGAGTGGAGTGGAACAGCCATCATCCCTCTTGCTCTTGCCTTGGTCCCTGTGACCTGAGAAGGTTCATTTTTCAAAAGCAAATATAACAAGATGAAAGTGATTGAAAAGAACCCTGTACATTCTGAAGACTGGGTAAAGTTGACCACATGTGTGACTACAAAGGAAGATTGTGCCATTTTATGATGTTTCGTGTTGAGTAAATGGATAAATTACTTTTGATACAGAAACCTCAGGGATATGGATTAACTTCAAACCTTTTGCAGATAGGATACTTCCTTAAATCAACCTATTTATTTAAAATGTGCCTTTTGGGATTACATTTTGTGGCTGCACATAAATCTTTTGCTTTCATATTACCTGTTGTCCCACTATTGCCTTTAAAGTAAAGACCAGACTTGTGCAGGACTGCTCCAGCTGAAAGGCACATGTTAACCTCCTGCAGATTTTCAAAAGCAATCATAGTAAATTCAAATAGATAAGTACTTTGTGAGGGGCTACACCATTTTCCTGGTCAAATATTCATCAGTACTTAAATAACTGGTCATATAGAATAAAGTTTGATGTGTAGTCTCAAACAGCCCAATTACACTAAAGACAGAATTGTTGGGAAAATCAATTATTATGTGAACCAGTTCTTGTATATGGCTGCTGCAACATCCATATATTGCATTGGATATTCATAACTCACTGTGTAGCCTTTTTGAAAAGGGAATTTATCTCTAACAACTTTGTATCAGAGGGAGGGTGTTAGGATATTGTTTTGTTGTTACCTTCTCAGGTAGAGGAGGATTTGATTTCCTACCTGTGAATTACAGTAAGTGCTCCATTGCCCATGTGTCTTTGGAAACCTGCTTGAACTGGCTACTACTTTTACATCTGTAGCAATCTGGGGAATCTTGATACTACATTTTGAATGAGGGTATAACTAAACCACTATTCTCATTCATCGGAAACTCACTGAAGAGAAAGCAATTACAACATTGTTTTGGCAAAGGTGATGTTGGACAAAATACAATTGAAAGACAGAAAAGGCAATGACTGAATGTTCATCCAGCAATATAAAACTCTGCATCCAATTAAAATAGGGACATGCAAGGCTGATAAGGAAGCAATATGGCACTCACCTGGTCCACTCTGCACCCTTGCTTTATGATATTTATTAAATGATTTTTAATTAGCCTGAAAGACTGCCATCAAGCAGATAAGGGTAAGTTTAAATGTGAAACTTAAGTCCAATAACAATATTCAAACTGGTGCTCAATTCCATCCCTCACTGGTGCAAATTGTGTTTGGTGCCAACTAAACAATGGAAACTGCCAAGAAATACATCCGGGACCAGAGAGATCAAGGTAGATATGCTTCAAATGTTGTTATGTGTTCCTTTGTGGGCCTGAGATTTATACAGATGTGCCATAGAAAGCATTTCATTGGGATACATCACAGCATGGTTTAGGAACAGCTCCATCCAAGACAGCAAGAAATTGCAGAGGATTGCGATGCAGCCCAGACCAGCCCAGACGCAAACCAACTTCCCTTTCATTGACTCCATCTGCACTTCATGCTGCCTCGGCAAGGCCACCAGCATAATCATTTATGAGTCTCAACCGGTCACTTCCTCTTCACCCCTCTCCAATCAGGCAAGAGATACAGATGTGTGAAAATGCATACCTTCAGTGCCCACTGAAATTCTTAACAAGCAGCAGCATTTGCTTATTCATGTAAATAAGTATTTACGAGGAAGTCTATTTGGCCTATCTGACCATGCATCAAGAAAGACTGACACTGCAAAAGTACCACATCGACTGTATAGTTTGACAGTGATACTAGATAACGCGGTATTCTGAATTATTGTTCATCACACAGAATAATTAAGTGTATGTTACAATGCTTTTGCACTTTTGAGAGGTTCAAATTACATTGGAAATTTGAAACCTTGAATACTTTTATAGTCATCTCACCTTTGTGTGAATGTGATAGCCTTGTAATGCATGATTTAGAGCAAATGTTGCTTGAGTTAAAAATGATATTGCTCTGTTTTTATTCTATTAAAGGTTGATTAGTGTTTTTTTGCATTCCAAGGTGACGCAGCTTCCTTCACCTATCATTGTTAAACATCTGCATTGATAAGGCAGGAAATAGAGAGCCAAATGCTGTAATAGCAAATTTATTCTTGTTGTATGGGTGATTTATATTATGCTTTGAAGATGCTCGTTCATTCTTCACGTTATACACAGTTATGCAAACCTGTCAAAAAAGACATCAGACGTTTGTGTGCAAAATGCATTTCAGAACAGGATAATTTTATAATACTATCACGTAAGGTATTCTCCTTCATCAAGAGAAGGTGCATCTGCAAAATAGATTGATATTATACACTGAGTTTTTTTCTTCGTTAAGCCAGAACCTGTTTCCCACTCTCATTTGCAATTACAGACTTACATTTTCTGGATCTGGTAATATCAATCTGGTACGAAAGCTATTCGAATGCAAACTGGTGCTTGTTTTTTAAGTTTGGTTTTTGGACATATGAACATATGAACATCACTGCAAACCCACCATTTATTGCCCATCACTAACTACCTGTAGAAGATAGGAGATAATCCACTTTCATGAACAGTTGCAGTCCTTCTGTTTAAGCTACTCCACATTGTTGTTAGGGAGGGAGTTACAGAATTTAGTCTCCGTCCCAGTGAAGGAATGGTGATTATAATTTGAAGGCAAGACGTTGTATGTATTGGAGAGGAATCCATTGGTGGTGTTTCAGTGACTCTGAAGCTCTTGTCCTTCTTAATGGGGAGGTACTAGGTTTGGGAAGTGCTATCAGCATCGCTGTTCATTTTATAGATGGTATGCATTGCCGCCAATCTGCACTCGTGATGAGGAAATTAATATTTAACTTGGTAAATGGGGGGGGGGGCGGATGAAACGATCTGCTTTTGTCTAGATGGTGTCACATTTCTTGTGTATTATTGGATATATACTCCTCCAGGCAATTGGAGAGTATTGCACCATTCCCCTGACTTGTACATTTTGGTTAATAGATAGGGAGTCATAAAATAAGTCACTCAGTACAGGATAACGACTTCTGACTTGCTCTTGTAACAAAAGTTATGTTACTGGACCAGTTGAATTCCTGTTCATTGGAACCACCAAGATGTTGATGTTGTCTGAGTTGGCAATGGTAATGCCACTAAATGCCAGATATTGCTGATTAAACTCCCTCTATTGAGATGGTCATTATCTGCCACTTTTGTGGCATGAATGTTACTTGGTGTTTATCAGTTCATGGCGTGAATGTTGGCGAGGTCTAGTTCCCTGTAGGCATGGGCTACTTCATTTGCTGAGGAGTTTTCATATTAGGGATTGGTGACAGCACAATCATCATGAACACCCCCATCTCTGAACCAAGATGCTTCTCCATGGCAAGACATTAAGTGATGAGGGGAGGAATATGAATCAAGGAGTACCCATTGAACAGCTCCAACAGTCTTTGGCAGGTAGATAAGCTGCAAGTATCAGATTTTTAAGATTGTAGTGTTTCTGACATTTGAAAACGATTTCAAATGTCAAACTAATATCAAATATCGTACATAAACAAGTAAAATTTAAGTCACTTAAAATATTTTAAACTAACTCAGTTAACTCAAAATGATAAATATTTTCTTAGGGTTGAATGTCTTCCTGTGGCAATACACTCTATTTAGATGAAAGGTCTCAAACCTGCAGCATGTTCACACTCCACTGCAGGGTTCCATGTCGTCTCATGTAGAATTACAGCTGGGAATTGCCAATTGGGTTCATCCAGCAAGGTTAGTACTTCCACGTTCATATAGGAATCTTATATCTCCTGACATGTGCTTGCATGTGTATGTGGGAAGGGGGACATGAGGCGTTGGGTGAGTTTGCGCTGGAATAGATACAACACATCATTGCAGAAGTGGCAGCATTTTTCTATAGCATGAAACTTTGATTCCATTTATGTTGGCTTCAAATTTGTATTGATCATGGTCACTAAGTATTCCTAATGGCCTTCTGAAATGAGAGGTACAATGCCAGCCCAAATTAGGACTTTGGGGCTCAGCAGGATAATCTGGGCAGTTCTGCCCTTCTTGAAAGAGTGGCACAGTGGCGCAGCAGGTAGATCAGCTGTCCCACTGCGCCAGAGACTCGTTTCAATCCCGACCTTGGGTGCTGTTTGTGTGGAGTTTGCACATTCTCCCTGTGGCCAAGTTGGTTTCCTCCAGGTGTTCCGGTTTCCACCCACATCCCAAAGATGTGCGGATTTGTAGGTTAATTGGCCTCTTCAAAATTGCCCCTAAGGAGTGGATATGAAAGTGAGATAATACAGTATTAGTATGATGGTTGATGTTGACTCAGTGGGCTGAAAGACCTGTTTCCGAGGCAGTATCTCTAAAAAAAATCGGGTCTGCTAGTTTATTCATAAATAACCACTATAAATGTGTGGAGAGTAGAGCATCAAGAAATGCTGCTGAGGGGCCTCAGTGGTGTTATGGAGGCAGGAGAAGCTGAACAATGGGCCCAGCAAAATCTTACCCAAAATCCTACCCACAATGGGCCTGCTCAATTGGCCAAATTCCTGCAGAAGACAGCTTCAAGAATGTCTGATAAATAGCTCACCCCAAAATCAGTTTGAATATCTTTCAGGTCCCCTTGCAGCGCATTGCATCCGTTAATGCGAATGGTCCTTATTGGGTCATTTTACATCTGTAACATAGCTCCAATGTGACACCCAGTTCCTCAGTTGAGTTATTTCCTTAGCTGCTCCCTGATAAAACAACCTGCTCTTTCACATTTTAATGCTGCCTGTCAAAAGTCTTAACTGCCTAACAAAATCTGTTTGAACATTTGCTTTCATTTAATGTTCTTTTTTAAATCTACTGAGATTTATTTTGTTTCAACAAATATCTGTTAAAGTCACTCCTAGTCATTAATTACAATTCAGAGAAAAATTGAATAAGATCCCTTCCTGTCAAAAGTTATTTTTTTTTGTTGGAAAATATACCTCCTATTGTTTAGATGCTCTAGGGGGAGAGGTCTCTTTTTCCATTCTATCCATTCGAATAACTCTCAGTACAAAATAACATGCAGGATTTGCAATTTCAAAATCAAATATTGTACAGGATATCAGATTACTGAATCAAGGAAGTTATAAATTCACCTGGTGTGTGAGGAATGGTAATAGATAACAGCCAGTGTTTAAATCTTCATATCAATCACAACAGCATCAAAGATCAGACATATGGTCAATCGATACCACAAAGGGTCAGACACATATACCCCACCAGGGATTTAACACATACTCACCTCCAATATTACCCAAGATCAAATACACATTTGAGAAGAGAACATATCAAGCTTCAACTCAGTTTCCTCAGTATCTTGAAAGAAGTGATTTGAAAATCTAATTTTAAAGTTAAAGTAAAAATTATAAATAACCCATTCACATACATTTAAAGCATCATTTAAATTAGCAACATAGGCATAAAAGTAGATTAATTAGCCTCTTGAGCCTGTTTCATTGTTTAATTAGATTATGATTGATCTGTACCATTAGTCCCTTTACATGTCTTTGATCCCTTGACATCATATCACAATAAAAATCTATTTTATTTTTAATTATTATTTACAGGTCAGGTCGGAGGGAGATCCCCCCGCCACGGGTATCATGTAATCCTGTGCTACCTGCACCATGGTTGGATAATCGGCGACTAAACCGTCTCCCCCACCTGATTTGCCAGGTGAGGTAGGGGCTGTGGACCCCCAGCTGGACCAAGAACAAGACCAGTCAAAGGGCGGATGAGCTCCCAGTGAGCCAACGACCATCCACACTTCAGTAGAAGTTGCGATCACTGTCGTATACAGCATTGTAAGGCACCGTGCCCGTTGATGTTTTCAACGATGATGATGATGATTATTTTCTATCCTTAAAATTTTAATTGAACCAGCACAGTTATTAAAGGGCAACTTTACAGATTCGTGACGTACTTTGCATAAACAAAACGATTCTCAGTTTCACTTCTAAATGGCCTAATTCTCATTTTTAACATTATACCTTCTCATCCTAGTTTCTCCCATTGGGGAAAAAAGCTTAATTATTTATTGTATCAAATCCTTCTCTAATTTTTAAACAACTCAATTGGATCACCACCCACCCCACCACCTCACCCCAGCTCTGAAGTGCAGCAAAATGTTGCAGACAATAGAGGTGGCGCCTCATCCAAATCCTCACCTCCAGGGCTGTCTACATGAGTTGGTACATTCCGGCTGTGACATGTGGGTTCCCTGGGTGCCTTGGATTCCTCCCACATCACAAAAAGGTGTAGATGATACTGTGTGATAGAATCTGGGGGGAGTTTAATGGAAAAATGGGGGAAATAAATTGGGATGAGGATAAATGGCTACTGGATATTCAGAGAAGACCTAGTGGGCTGAAGGGCATGTTTCATTGCTTTATGACTCTATGACCTTAATATAGGATAAGTATAGCCAACATAACTATTTGAAACCCAGTGTAAATCTTGTGAATTAGGACTAGACTGCATTCCAAAGTAAATTTGTTTCCTGAGATGCAAAGGTCAGAACTGTGCTAAACAGGCATGGTCTTGACCAAAATTCCATACAATTGAAGGGAAATTACCTCTCTTTGTATTCTAACTCCCTCCTGGTTGCTTTTTTATATCTACACACTAAACTTTAGTGATTTGTTCACATCCAAATCATCCCATTGCTCATGCACACAATTCATGCTACTTTAAAAACATTCTGACTTTCCTTTCTTTATACAGGTACTCTTATCTATAACACCCTCTATTCCTCATTCCAAAATGCTGTCTGCAGTTTTCAATATATGCTGTCTGAAGTTTTTTGTTATGTCAATCAACACATGGGCAAATACAACGAATAACTGGAGTTCCAATATATACCAAAATAAAATCGGGCCAATGGCACACCATGGTATAGTTATGCCAGCACTGCTAATCAGTCATGATCACCCTTCTGCTTCAACTATCTGCTACCACATTATTCTCATTGCCTTTGAATCTCCTGGTATCCAATTACCTTGCAATACCTATCTTGTATTGTCTCAGAAAATTAGCATCAATAGTTCACTGCGCGAAAAATTAAAAAATTCACTGTACTACAGCGACTACATTTCCTCTCATTGCGGTACGATCTGCTTCAAAAAGACCATAATCATCCCAGTGCCAAAACAAAATAAGGTAGCCTCCTTTAATAACTGGCCTCTTTTAATGGCCGCCCACTGGCTCTGGCATCCACCATCATGAAGTACTTTGAGAGGCTGGTCGTAGTATACACCAAACTAAAACAGGCCTCATTCCCCACCAACATCCTCAGGACTTTCTACAGGGGTACTGTGGAGTCTGTACTCACGTACTGCATAAATACGTGGTACTCCACCTGCAACTGCTCGGACAGGAAGGCTCTGCAGAGGGTGGTGATGGGAGCAGAGAGAATCATTGGCGTCTCCCTACCCTCGGTACAAGAACTGTTCCAGAGCCGCTGTCTGAAAAAAGCTCAGAGAATTGCTAAGGACAAACTGCACCCCCTCCACATGCACCTGGATCTCCTGCCATCAGGCAAGAGATATCGCAGCATCAAAGCCCGGACTACAAGACTGCTAAACAGCTTCCTGCCACAGGCTGTGAGGCTGCTAAACAGTCACTCTGTACTCACAGTCACCTGATTCTGCGGCTTGGCACGGACACTTTAATAACTGGCACTGGCCACTTTAATAACTGGCACTGGTCACTCAAATCAGCTGCCCCGGACATTTTTATGATTGGCTTTACTGTATTTTAACGTTGTTGTTTTACCTGCTTTTAACTATTTATACTGTTCCATCAGGGACTGGATTGTTTTTAGTGTTATTATGTGTGAAATGTTTTAAATTTTATGTGCGATGCTCTGGTATTCCCTGGGAAACGTCTTTTCATTTTGCACTGTACAACTGTTGCTTGCAAGATGACAATAAAGGTTGATTGATTGAGCTCTTGTTCTCCATTCAGCTTTGATCCACTGCAATTTGTCTAATGCTGTAACAGGTCTGCAGCATCTCCCTGGCCCTACATGACTCAGCCCTAGAATAATGGGATAACCAGGACACCTATGTCAGACTCCTGTTTATTGACGACAGTTCCACCCTCAAACCCCATAATTCCAACCAAACTCATCTCCAAACTCCTGGATCTAGGATTCAGCACTCCCCTCTGTAACTGGATCTTTGATTTGCTGAACTATAGACAGTAATCAGGAAGAGTAGGCGGCAAAACATCCACCACGATAATTCACCGGCACCCCACAAGCCTGCTTTCTCAACCGCTTATTATACTGCAAATACAGCCAGATTTTGCTCAAACTCCAATTAGAAATTTACAGATGACACAGTGGATGGATCTGCAACAATAATAAGACAGAGTACAGGAAGAAGAAAGATAACTTAGTAACCTGATGTCAAAACAACAACCTCTCAGAAGTGGGGTTGAGTTTATGCTCAATGGTGCAGAAGTAGAAGTGGTTGAGAGGTGTAAATATCACCAACAATTGTTCTAGTCAAACCACATTAACACTAGTCTAAGAAAGCACACCAACTACTTTATTTCCGCTGTTTTCTCAGAATGATCTTACCAATTTCTACAGATACAACATAGAATGCATCAATGCAACACCATTTTGCCCTTGGTTGTCAAGTGCTGACAGAGCAAGCAGGCCACATTTCTGACTTGCATACTTTAAAAATATTGAATGATGCACCTCGTCAAAAAGTTATTTTGCAAAATTGGATTAACAAATGTCTAACAATTTTTACTTTTAAACAGTTCAAAGAAACAGAAAAGAAACTGTTCAAAGTCAAAGTCAGTCAAACTAGCCTTTATTCAAAGCTGTTGTAAGCTGTGGAGGACCCGTTTTTGCATTCTCATCATAGCTTACTTTCCCATCGAGCCTTGTATCTTCAGCAAACGTGGATGCATTACCCCAGGTCTCATAGCCTAACTCATTATAATGGATTAAAAATGGAAAAGGAGCAAGCATTGATTCTTGCAATACCCCACTACTTACATCAGACATGTGAAAATTAATTTAATCAAAAATTCTGATTCTCAGTTTTACATTATTCATTCCTCAATCAATTTGAATACGTTTCTCCTAAAGCCATGTCCTAATTTTGCAAAGTAACTTTTTAATGAGGTACATCGTTGAATATTTTTTACCATCCAAATAGAAAAAGTCTGCTGATTCATCCCATCTGTCCTACTGTTTAAACCCTCAGACTATTCTAATAGATATATTAAACATGATTTCCCTTTCATACATCTGCCTTCTCTCTGCCCAACCATATTATACTTCTTGAAATATCCTTGTTTATATTGTCCCGATTGCACAATAATCTATATGAAGAAACACAAATTGAATAAACTATTTATCTAGAAATTTGTTGATGCCATGCACTGGTGTTGTAATCATAAATGTTCCACCATTTCATAAGTTTATCACAAATTTATACTGTTGCTAAGATGTAATTCTTGGTATTTTCTTGTTCATTGATGAATACCCTTTTACATGCCTGATTCTATGATTTGGAAACTATATGTTGCAAGGCAAAGTTGAATATGTAATGCAAGCGTTGCCTATACTGAATGCGTGCTGATTGATAGCTCACCTATTGCGAATGAGCCGAGCACTCTGGAAGCACCTATACAGAACCAAGCCCAAATAGTAGAAGAGTGACCAATTTGGGAATAATACTTCGAGAACCCAGTAATATGAGAAAAAAAAATTTGGGGTGTTTTTAATCTATTTTACAATGACCAGAAGCAGCCCCTTTAAGAACAGCTGGATGCTTGATGTTCGCTTGAAGTGAGCCTTTCATTAATTTATTTACCAGTCAGGTTAATCAGTGGTAGTCTTCCCTCTTCCCCAGACTACACCCAGTAGATGCCACGTGAAATTAACTCTCCATTCCTTCAAGAAACACTGGCTAGACCATAAAGAGCTGGGACTCAGCTCAGACTACTTAAGAGTACCTTAACAGGTGGAATGAAAAATGTCAATGGTAAAAAAATACTAATTGTAGAATGTGCCTTCTTATGTGTTCTTTGTCCAGTTTAAGAAGCTTACTAAACTCACCTCTCTCGGAGCATTATTTGAAGACATTGTTCAGAAACTTACCTTCTTGATTCTGATCACACTTGCAAGCTCCTCAAATATATTGACAATGGATTAATCATTCTGTGCAATTTTATACATGCTGCCTTAAACATTTGTGTTCATCATTTTAGTTTGTAGCTTAAAACATGTAACTATTGATTTAGCTCTTCCATTCTAACATGGTTCAACATTGTGAACTGATAGCAAATTGAGATTCGTTCAGATTGAGCCCAGGTGTGGCCTTCACCCTTTGTTTGTCAATGTTAACAAAGATTGCACTGTTTGTAACCATTTTCCTGTGCAGCATATTATTAATCTTCAACACATACACCATGTCCTTTTTGATTAACTGTGAGCATATGGGGTTAACTATCTCAGACTATAAAATCAAGTGAATGAATTCAATAAAAAAAAGTTTACAGAAGAAACCCAGGTAACTGGCAGTGCCATAAAAATGGAATGGAGATGAGCTCATGCTATTTTTGTTCAGCTGAAATGATCTATTGTACGAATGTCCTCTCCCTGCATGGTACCACCTGCTATTAAACTGACAGAAGAAATACCACCTGTAGACAATGAGTAATGTCTGTTTCATGCCTTGCCTAAAACACTTGAAGATGGCGTATGGATTAGTTTAGTAACAGCAGTCTTCAGATTTTCAGGCAGAGCGTCTTCTTAAATTATATACCTCATACAACCTGGAAGGTCATTATGGCTCGTCATTTCTTTCTCACTGGAACGTTTTAAAGGCAGATTAGTCACAGATCACAAATTTCAAGTTTTTATTGCTGAATGATACTCCTTAAAGTTACAGAGATTCTCCTGGGTATACAATTATTTTATACATCTGCTGCTGCTTTACCAATGTGTTTGATGTTTTCCATTTGCAGACCAGATATTTGTTTCACGTCTTAATAGCAAAAAGAGACTGAATAATTTGCGAGTAATACCAAACCAGTCACTTCCCTTACTTAGCAATAGAGGACTGGCAATCTTAGTGGGACAATTATTCTTGGAGTCATATGCATGAATGCCAATGGGATACAACCAATTTGTTTCTGATGGCAAATGCTCTATGATATTTAAATAGGAAAGTCAGATGGAAATTGTGATGATTTAGACATATTTTCCTTTATAGGGGTAACTGAATGCAAGATTTGGAAACATGAGAGACAACAAGCATACATAATGAGCATATAAACTTGTGGAATTGATAGCAATTACAGTGACTCCGTTAAAACAATGATAAATTGATCAGTCTATTTTTGATCCCTCATTTTTTTCAATATCTTATGACTTTAAAGTTGGCCTAAATCCTTCCCTAAGAACTCCCTCCCTAATACCACCTGCAATCACATTTTGTAATTCATCTTCATACACTCAAAGCACTATTAGTTCAACTATTCCGCGGTGCCCACTATTAAATCTTCACTGCTCAAGGGCTTGTCTCACTTAGGCGTCATTTGCTCGTCATTTACGTGACAAGCCGGTAATGACTGTCGCGCGAAAATCCGTGTTGCAGTACAACAGTCGCATGCCAAGGGCTCTTGAGGGCCCTGATTCTTTTGGGAGCCATTTGTGATGTCGTTCGTACTTAGTCCAATCTCCGTGGCAAGAATTTTCCCAGTGAAAATCTTTCAAAACTACGCGTGCTTTACCCGGGTGGTTACGTGGTGCGGTGCTCAAATGACGCGCAAATGGTGCGCCAACGGCGCATGGTTACGGACATTGACGCATGGTGATGCATAATAAATTAGCATAGGTAATGTTTGTGCAGCACCGTGCGTAACCATGCGTCACCATGCGCTACACGTGCGCCTTCAGTATGTCAGCGTACGCCATCAGTATGTCAGCGTGCGCAATGGATACGTCACACAGGTGACACTCGAGGATTTTGAGCATTACGAAATCCTGGGGCACCGCGCGTTACCACGGGCCACTGCATACACCAACACGCCTCACCACGCGCCATGCACACGTCACGGCGTGCCAACCAATTTTTAGGATGTCGCGTAAATGACGCACAAATGATGCCCAAGTGGGACAGGCCCTTTAGTGCTCACATTCTATTCACTTAGTGTACATAGTCTTAGCCCATAGGCTTTACATTGTGCCTTTAGATGTTTATTATTTTAAAAAATCTATATAAATGCAATGGAACTGCAATGGAACTCACCCAGAGAGCTTACTTTGTGGAATTCTCTGCCACAGAAGGCAGTAGAGGCCAATTCACTGGATGAATTTAAAAGAGAGTTAGATAGAGAACTAGGGGCTAACGGAATCAAGGGATTTGGGGAGAAGGCAGGCTTGGGTACTGATTGTGGATGATCAGCCATGATCACAATGAATGGTGGTGCTGGCTCGAAGGGTCAAATGTCCTCCTCCTGCATATATTTTCTATGTTTCAATGTTTCTAAATCGAAGATGGACACAAAACGCTGGAGTAACTCAACAGGACAGGCAGCATCTCTGGAGAGAAGGTATCTCAGGAGAGAAAGAAAGGAACCAGCATCTGCATTTCTTTCCTACACATTTTGTCTGCTCCACTCCACTGCAAAATCTCCTCAAGGTATGTCTACTTTGAAGAAGTTCTCCTCCTCTCTCTGACGAGAGTTCAACAAAAACATTTTACCCATTCCTTCTCTCCAGAGATGCTGCCTGTCCTGCTGAGTTACTCCAGCATTTTGTGTCTATCTTCTATATCAATGCAAGTTGTTTTGTAAATTACAAATAGTTCTGAATTCTTAGTGGCTGTAAATGCAGGTTGTATGAACAGTGTGACAATGTGACAGGAGACAGAATATTTTAATTGCATTATTTCTCAACCATTTATTTTTGTTATGTACATTCTTCTGAAGCTGCATTAACTTTAAAATGTGTTTATATTCAAACTTTTTAGCATTTAATGTAGTAATTTATATCTTGCTTATGAAAATGTGTACTTTCTAAACTGTGGAAATTGGTGATTTTGTTAACATTTCCCTAAAGTTTTGACTTCCATAATTCTTACATATCCTGGAAATGCTTTGTCAGTAACTGACATGCACACAATTTCATGAAACATTTTAAGAAGCAGGAAATTTATGATCAATAAATTTAAGGATGGCAATTAAAGACATAATTACTGTAAATGGCAATTGTAAAAAAATGTGATGAAAGTATGCAGGGGCCTGGAAAGGTTTGAGTATGTAGGAATATAATGCTTACCAATATCCCTCCTAATCTTACCGGAACCATAAACACTTTTCCATTCTTTGTTCTCAGATTGTGGCACAAAGTTACTGCCCATCCTCATTTGCCCTGAAAAGAAAGCAGTGGACCATTTCTATAAACGGCCTGTCCCACCTGGCGATTCTTTCGGCGACTGCTGGCATCATTGACTGACGTATCAGGGTTGCCAAAAGATTTTGAACATTTCAAAATCCAGCGGTGACAAAAAAAATGTTGCGACACTTGAGGAAACATCGCGCGTCAATACTTTATCACACCGCATCAAGCCGCAACTTTTTCGGTGACCTGATACGTCAGTCAATGATGCCGGCATATGCCGAAAAAATGGCCAAGTGGGACAGGCCCTTAAGCCTTTGCTGTGGTTATCATATCAGATCGTAAAATTTTGAAGAAAGTATCTGCTATTTAAGCTTAATATGGTTGAAAACATTACATCATTGTTCATTACATATTTGCAGTTGTTTGATTTCTTTAAACATATTAAATGGTATGTTAACTAGAAAAGTAAGGAAATGCTGATCTGAAAATATTGATCTCATTGTACTAAAAGGTGCAGTGTTGCACAAGTTCATCTCAACTCAGCTGAGAGTTGTCCTTTCAATATGAAGGAGGTGGTGTTTATAAATTTGTAGAGAACAATGTTACTGCCAAAAAATGTAGATCTGCTTTTCAGCTAGCCAATGGCAACATGCCTCTCAGCTAAATTTCACAACTTTGATAGCTTATTTCCTGTTATTACTTGCATTTGCAATCTGCTGTTGCTTAGTGTAAACTCAGTATATTAAGCAAAGTCTAATCCATCAATCTAATTTATGGCAAGTGCTCTTCCAAAAAAAGTTTAATAATGTTCTTTTGCCAAGGAAATTCCAGCAGTGGTAATCAAACGCTTTGAAAAGCTTTAAAATATTTATAAGGAGTGTAGCAACAAAAATAAAGACCAGTTTGTGTGATTCTTAGATAGCATTTTAATTATTACTTCCTCACATTTTTTTGCGTTCTAAATTGTCTAGTTTGCTCTGATGAATCATCTCCCAAAAGACCAGATTAGTTCCATTAGTCCTACCCTCCAACTGATCTGATTGGTACTTGTTGCTTGCTATTCAAACTAACCAACTGGTTGATAGTGAGAACTTCCAAAGAAATAGATAGGTTTGTCTTGCAAAAGGACATAAAGTGCTGGAGTAAGATCAACAGGTCAGGCAGCGTCCCTGGAGAACATGGATAGGTAACCTTCTCTTGCAGAAGATCATTTTGTCTTGCAAAATCTTGGCTATCTGACAGATATGATTAAATGTGGATTACCTAAGAAGAAAGTGGTAATTGTATTTTAGGATTGAGGACAACTTGCTTTCACTCCAGTTTTATGGGTACTGAAGTTAAAATGGAATCTGCAAACTCATTCCCACATGAGATCTGAAGTGGCTGATGGGGTAGGTAGGTCGGTGGGTAGTTTGTGAGGTGGTGCTTATGTACAGCTGCTGTGTGCATTCAATGACATGCTCCTTCTCCATTTTGAGCAATCATGAACCATTACTTTGCCACAAGTCAGGAACACATCCTTGAATCTTGTTCTCTATCTGCCTGGTAATCTTCTTTAATAGCTGAATTTGGAGTTGAATATCATTTTCAGGAACTTGATGTTGGACATGTGAGTGGCAGAGCCTGCATTATGGTGGTAACTGAAGACTCAGTGCTGGAGAGGTATATCTGGGAAGGAAACTTATCTTGTTTCCCAAATACTTCAGCGAATTGGAGGATTTTGTGGAAATAGAAACATAGAAACATAGAAACATAGAAAATAGGTGAAGGAGTAGGCCATTCGGGCCTTCGAGCCTGCACCGCCATTCAATATGATCATGGCTGATCATCCAACTCAGTATCCTGTACCTGCCATCTCCATACCTCTGATCCCTTTAGCCACAAGGGCCACATCTAACTCCCTCTTAAATATAGCCAATGAACTGGCCTCAACTACCTTCTGTGGCAGAGAATTCCAGAGATTCACCGCTCTCTGTGTGAAAAATGTTTTCCTCATCTCGGTCCTAAAAGATTTCCCCCTTATCCTTAAACTGTGAGCCCTTGTTCTGGACTTCCCCAACATCGGGAACAATCTTCCTGTCCAACCTCTTAAGAATGTTGTAAGTTTCTATAAGATCCCCCCTCAATCTTCTAAATTCTAGTGAGTACAAGCCGAGTCTATCCAGTCTTTCTTCATATGAAAGTCCTGACATCCCAGGAATCAGTCTGGTGAACCTTCTCTGTACTCCCTCTATGGCAAGAATGTCTTTCCTCAGATTAGGAGACCAAAACTGTACGCAATACTCCAGGTGTGGTCTCACCAAGACCCTGTACAACAGCAGTAGAACCTCCCTGCTCCTATACTCAAATCCTTTTGCTATGAATGCTAACATACCATTCGCTTTCTTCACTGCCTGCTGCACCTGCATGTCTACTTTTAATGACTGGTGTACCATGACACCCAGGTCTCGTTGCATCTCCCCTTTTCCTAATCGGCCACCATTCAGATAATAGTCTACATTCCTGTGTTTGCCACCAAAGTGGATAACCTCAGATTTATCCACATAATACAGCATCTGCCATGCATTTGCCCACTCACCCAGCCTATCCAAGTCACCTTGCAGCCTCCTAGCATCCTCCTCACAGCTAACACTGCCCCCCAGCTTCGTGTCATCCGCAAACTTGGAGATGTTGCATTCAATTCCCTCGTCCAAATCATTCATATATATTGTAAATAGCTGGGGTCCCAGCACTGAGCCTTGCGGTACCCCACGAGTCACTGCCTGCCATTGTGAAAAAGATCCGTTTACTCCTACTCTTTGCTTCCTGTCTTCCAGCCAGTTCTCTATCCACATCAATACTGAACCCCCAATACCGTGTGCTTTAAGTTTGTATACTAATCTCTTATGTGGGACCTTGTCGAAAGCCTTCTTAAAGTCCAGATATAACACATCCACTGGTTCTCCCTTATCCACTCTACTAGTTACGTCCTCAAAAAATTCTATAAGATTCATCAGACATGATTTACCTTTCATAAATCCATGCTGACTTTGTCCAATGAATTCACTACTTTCCAAATGTGCTGCTATCCCATCTTTAATAACTGATTCCAGCAGTTTCCCCACTACCGATGTTAGACTAACTGATCTGTAATTCCCCGTTATCTCTCTCCCTCCCTTTTTAAAAAGTGGGGTTACATTAGCTACCCTCCAATCCTCAGGAACTACTCCAGAATCTAAAGAGTTTTGAAAAATTATCACTAATGCATCCACTATTTCTGGGGCTACTTCCTTAAGTACTTTGGGATGCAGCCTATCTGGCCCAGGGGATTTATCGGCCTTTAATCCATTCAATTTACCTAACACCACTTCCCGGCTAACCTGGATTTCACTCAGTTCCTCCATCTCATTTGACCCCCGGTCCCCTGCCATTTCCGGCAGATTATTTATGTCTTCCTTAGTGAAGACAGAACCAAAGTAGTTATTCAATTGGTCAGCCATATCTTTGGTAGCATTTTTCTGATGTCTTGCGATCCTGCTGTAGATAGTCCAGGTCTCAGAAGCAAGTATAAGAGAACAAGGATCACTCCTGCCCAGGAGATGATGAATTTTAAACATGATGGATATTTTTACTCTCTAATCATCTCTTTCCATTTCTGACCAAACACTTTGCTAGCAAATTAAAGGCAGTGGTGAGTTTCATGAGATATGGCTCCTGAGATCTGCGGATGGAACGTTTCAATTTTAGGGTGGAATTTTCAGTTACGAGAAGAGTCTGGGCTTCTTTTCCTTGGAGCAGAGGAGACTAAGGAATGGTCCTGATAGAAGTGTCCAAAATTTGAAAGGTTTAGATAGGATAGATGGAGACTTTCTCTCCATAACAGCGATGTTTACAACCAGAGGCCATGGGTGTAAAGTGAGGAGTTAGAGGTTTAGAAGGGATCTGACAAAGATTTATTTTCATCCAGAGACTGTTTGCAATTGGAATGCACTGCTACACCAGGTGGTGCAAACAGGTACTCTCACAAAATCTACGAACTACATGGACAAGCACTTGAATCACCAAGGCATAGAAGATTAAGGACCAAGTGCTTGATTGATTGAAAGATTCAGCATGGAAGCAGGTCCTGAATTTAAAGACGATATTCTACAAACTCTTCCAATTGATGGAATCACAGGGTTTGGTGAGGTAAATGAAGTCATGCACATCGGCTGGGATTTTTCTCTCCAGTATTTTTCTTGTGGAGTGATTGTGAGCTGAGTTGGAGTTGTCATGAGATAAAGATCTTGTTAACTGTGCCTCTAGATAAACACATTTCACACTCTGCCTATCAGCCTCAGTTGTGAGGATTCTGGTGATGACTTTCCCTCAGCTTCAGAGAGACCTTTTGTGCAGTTACTACCTCTTGACTTGCATCCTTTCTCAAAGATAGCCATGGTCACTTTATCTCTGAGGTCCCATGAAGTAACCTCTTCTTCCGAGATGTGGATGGAGAGATTTGTGACTGAGGCACTTCACATGAGGATTTAAGATTTCAAAAGGGATGGCAATTTGACAAGGCCATATTACTTTTGAATTGGTAATGATCTATTTCAGCTACTTGTTGGAGGGAAAGCAGCTAGGCTGTTGTTGGTGGTTTACTGTTGGATGAGTCCAGGTGGACAGGTCTAGGTGAGAAATACAATTAATGAGGTCTTCAATGTGTTCCTTCTAGTGGATATTGATGGGGTCTTAATGGGCTCTCCCACATTCTTGTCTCTAACTGGATTGGACCTGTTGGTGTTTGGACCATGGAGGACATTTACAGTACTTAGGAGTCCACTCAGCACGTTGATCTTTTTTTTAAATTATTTATTTAAAAAAATTATTAGAAGCAAATGTACAAAAATAGAACCAACGGCATATAAAATCATAGTTATTGTATAGCTTCAATTTTAACTTTTTAGCCATATTTGGAAGAAAAGAAAAGAGAAAAAGCAAGAAAGAGAAAAAGTGAGATGTGCAAAGATAGAACCCCTAGACTACCAAAGTGGTGTAGCCAAAGAGTGAATAAATGAAAGAAAGAAGAGACGAATAGAAAAAATAAAAAAAATAAAAGGACAAAAAGAGAACGAAAGAAAAAAGTGGTGATATACCTGCCTCACATCCCTCCCCACCCACCTCACCCAACCCCTAATTAGATTTAAATCCAAAGTTGTGTTGTACCATACTATTCTTGTAATAAATCAATGAATGGTGTCCATGTCTTCGAAAAATGATCTGGTTTTTCTGCCAAGACAAGCCTAATATTTTCAAGATATTATTTCATTAACATTATTTCAACCAGCACATGGTGATTAACAGATTATCATATTTTATTCAATGATAATGAATGTTGGACCAACATGAATGTCCACACATTCACTATGATTCAACATAAGATCATTACCATTGATGTATCAATGACTATTGCAAACTTGTTGAAAGAGCAACAGTATAATAACTTTGGGTTTTACATGGAATCAAGAGAAAAATGAGTAACAATGAGTAACAACATCACAGAATGTAATAATTAGTTTGATCCAACTACTTTTGGAAGTATTGACGTCAACAATAGGAGTGGCTGTCTAAAATAAAGTTGTAACAAATTCCAGTTAGAAATAAATGATGTTAATTTTTTTCTGAAAACCTTTTAACATTATCCCTGAACCACCCACAACTATTACCACCAGCACCCATCCTTTCACCAATCTTGTCAATTTTATGGACGGCACAGTGACGCAGCAGTAAAGTCGCTGTCTTATTGCATCAGAGATCTGGGTTTGATCCTGACAAAAGATGCTGTCCATATGGAGTTTGTACATTCTCTCTGTGACCACGTGGGTTTCCTCCGGGTGCTCTGGTTTCCTCCCACACTCCAAAGACGTGCAGGTTTATAGGTTAATTGTCCCTAGTAAATTGACCCTAGCTTCTGTAAATTGTCCCTGATGTGCAGGATAGAACTAATGAATGGGTGATCATTAGTTGACGTGAACTCAGAGAGCTGAAGGGCTTGTTTCCACGCTGTACATCTAAACTAAAATAAGCTAAACTAAATAAATGCTTCTGAAGTTGAAAACTAGTTTCAAGGATTCCTTCACTATCATATCTTACTTAGCATCATACAATCATCAAAAATGAATTTGCCTGATAAAATACAACCTTTGTTCTTTGCCTTAAAATAACATTGCCAACCATGTCCTTAAGTTAATAACAGCTGGGAACTAGTTTGAATGGGAGTAGAAGTCACTGTAATGTTAACAATGTCTGGGCCTGTCATACAAAATACTATTAGCCCTCTAATACTACAGAGGTTAATTTTTTTTCTGGATTGGTATGCTCGGCATAAAACAAAACAGAATGAAATGAAGTTCTTCAGGAGATATGTCAACATCCTCTGCCTGACTGAAACATGGCTGACCTCGCTAATTCCGGATCAGGTAATCTGCCCAACCGAGTCCTTCACTGTCCACCGTGCTGACAGAACAGAAGCATCTGGGAAATCCAAGTGTGGAGGAGTCTGCTTCATGACCAATAACAACTGGTGTACCCTGGAAATATCAAGATGCTCTCCCGTTCCTGCTCGCCGGACCTGGAGCACCTGACGATCTCATGCCGCCCATTCTACCTTCCCCGGGAGTTCGGCTCAGTGATCGTCACAGCCGTCTACATTCCCCTGCAGGCGGACACCGACGTGGCACTATCGGCCCTACACGATGTGCTATGTCGACATCAAAACAAGTACCCGGATGCGGCTATGGTGGTGGCTGGAGATTTTAATAAATCAAATCTCAAAAAGGTCATGCCGAACTTCTACCAACACGTCACGTGTGCCACCAGGGGGGAGAGAACTTTGGACCACTGCTACACCATTCAGGAAAGGCTACAAGGCCGTTTCACTCCCTCCCCTAGGAAAATCTGACCACGCTGCCATTTTCCTGTTGCCGGAGTATAAACAGAGGATAGTTCGGGAAGCGGTAGAGACGAGGGACGTAACGCGGTGGTCCGACCAGTCAGAGGCCATGCTGCAAGATGCACTGAGTGAAGTCGACTGGAATATGTTCGAAGCAAGTTCCAGTGACGTCAGTGAGTTCGCAGAAGCAGTCACGGACTTCATCGCAACAGTAACCGACAACATCGTCCCCACGGTAAGGGTAAGCACCTTTCCGTACCAAAAACCCTGGGTAGACAGGTCCGTTCGTGTGGCCTTGAATGCTCGCACCGCTGCCTACAACTCGGGCCTGGCATCAGGAAACATGTACGTCTACAAGGCAGAGTCGTACCGACTACGAAGGGCGGTGAAGGACGCAAAGAGAAGGTACAGAGACAAGATGGAGTTACAGATGGAGCAGCAGGACACCAGAAGCCTGTGGCAGGGGCTACGGATTGTAACCAACTACCGGAGCACCCCACCCTCATCCGCAAGTGCTGGCACCTCCCTAGCTGATGACCTGAACTCCTTTTACGCTCGTTTCGAGAGGGGCAACACCACTCCAGGTCTGCCGACTATCAACAATACCGCCAGCTACCGAAGCTGAAGGGAGGAATGTGCACACATTCTCGCTGTCCGAGCACGACGTGAGGAGGGCTCTGACACGGGTGAACACGAGAAAAGCTGCAGGCCCCGATGGCATCTCAGGGCGAGTACTCATGTCCTGTGCTACGCAGCTAGCTCCAGTGCTCACTACATTATTCAACCTCTCCCTGGACAAGTCCGTGGTCCCTGCCTGCTTCAAAAAATCCATCATTGTACCGGTACCAAAAAATGCCTCCCCAGCCTGTCTGAATGACTACCGTCCGGTGGCCCTTACCTCGGTAGTCATGAAATGCTTTGAGAGGCTGGTGAAGAAACACATCTGCGCCTTCCTCCCTCGCAACATGGACCCGTTGCAGTTCGCATACCGTCCGAACAGATCCACGGACGATGCGGTCTCCCAGGTCTTGCTCACCGCTCTCTCTCATCTTGACAGCCAGAAGGGGGGCTACGTGAGGATGCTGTTCATAGACTACAGTTCAGCCTTCAACACGATAGTCCCCACCAGACTGGCCGGGAAGCTAATGGAATTGGGGCTCAACACCTCCCTGTGTGCCTGGGTCCTGGACTTTCTCACCGCCAGGCCCCAGGTAGTCAAGATGGGAGGGAATACATCGAAGTCCCTCACCCTGAACACAGGATCGCCCCAGGGTTGCGACCTCAGCCCCCTATTGTACTCCCTGTACACACATGACTGTGTGGCTAGGTTAAGCTCCAACTCAATAATTAAGTTTGCTGATGACACTGTGGTGGTGGGCCTGATCTCAGACAACGACGAGAAGGCCTACCGGGAGGAGGTGGCTGGTCTAGCACTCTGGTGCCAGGATAACAGCCTCCTCTTGAACATCAAAAAAACAAAGGAGCTGATCATGGACTTTAGGAGGGCACATCATCCGAGGACGTACACACCATTGAGGATAAATGGGGATCCTGTGGATAGGGTGAACTGTTTTAAATATCTGGGAGTCCACATCTCGGAGGATATGACATGGGCATCACACGCCTCAGCACTCGTGAGTAAGGCAAGGCAGCGCCTTTACCACCTCAGGCAATTGAGGAAATTCAGAGTGTCTCCGAGGATCCTCCAGTGCTTCTACGCAGCGGCGGTGGAAAGCATCTTGTCCGGGAAATATTACCATCTGGTTTGGGAATTGCTCTGCCAAGGACAAGAAGGCTCTGCAGAGAGTAGTGCGTTCGGCCGAACGTACTATGGGAACTTCACTTGCCCCCCTGCAGGAACTATACATCAGGAGGTGCAACTCCAGAGCCAACAATATCATGAGAGACCCCTTCCACCCCTGCAACGGACTGTTCCAGCTGCTACGGTCAGGCAAACGCCTCCGTTGCCATACGGTGAGAACGGAGAGGTTGAGGAGGAGTTTCTTCCCAGAGGCCATTCGGACTGTAAACCCCCGATCTCACCAGGGACTAACTCTACTGAACGTTTTTCCTTCCATTATTAATTATGTAAAAGAATATGTGTGTTATGATTGTGTTTATAGTTTGTTTGGTTGTTTGGTTGTTTGTCTTTTGCACAAATGTCCGCGAGCATTGCCACTTTCATTTCACTGCACATCTCGTATGTGTATGTGACAAATAAACTTGACTTGACTTGACTTGACTTGAATCAACTCTTGCCTCAGAGATGGCCTGGATCTCCTTCAATATGCCTATCATCACAACAAGTCAATAGTAGATGCTACAGTATTTCCATGGCTCTCCACTCTGCTCTAGACCATCTGGATAACATGTACATCAAGCTGCTGTTCATCAACCACAGCTTAGTGTTCACTACAATCATCACCTCTAAACTTACTATCAAGCTCCAAAACTTGGCCTCTGCATCTCCCTTTGAAACTGGATCCTTGACTTGCTTGCCGGCAGACCTCAATCAGTGCGGATCAGTAACAACATCTCTATCTCACTGCTAACCAAAACACAGATGCACCTCAATGCTGTGTGCTTATCCTCCTGCGCTACTCTCTTTACTCCCATGACTGTGTGGATAAGTACAGCACTAATGCCGTAGATAAAATCGCTGATGGCATAATCGCTGTTGACTGAACGAGAAGACGATAGATCAATTTTAATTAGTAGGTCAGCTGTGGAGAACTTAGCAGCTTCCAATTCCTGAGCATTAACATTTTGCATGATCAGTTCTGAAAGTCTCAGCACATAGATGTAATCACAAAGAAAGAGTGCCAGTGCCTCTACTTAGAAGGTTAAGAAGATTTGACATGTTACCAAATATTTTAACAAACTACTACAGATGCACTTCAGAAAGTATCCTATCTGGTTGCATCATGGCCAGATGTGGTCATTCCAATGCACGGGAACATTAGAAGCCGTAGAGTGATGGTCACATCCTGGTCCATCACATGCACAGAGTGCACCCTTCCATCAAATGTATCTATATGAGGCATTGCCTCAAGAAGGAGGCATCTATTGTCCCCACCATCTGGGCCATACCCTCTTCTCACTGTTAATATTGGGCAGAAAGTACAGAAGCCTGATTTCCACACTACCAGATTCAGGAAAAGCTACTTTCCTACAACTATCAGGTTCTTGAGCCAACCTGTATAACCCAATCCCAACTCAACAAGTGAATGCTTCTGACAACCTCCTGCACTACCATGGCCATGTTTCCAATTATATATTTTCACTAATGTCTTGTTTGCAACCTTTTTCTTTTTGATGCCTTGTATAATTTGTATTTAATTTATGTTTTTGTGCTTTGTATGAGTCTATGTGCACCTGATGAAGCTGAAAGTTTATTTTTCATTGTACCTGCACCTCACCATACTTATGGATAGGACAAGACTCAATTTGACTTGATTTCTCCTGATCTGTCACAAATTGAATAATGCGATGAAATGAACCAAAAGTAAAATATTGTAGATGCTGAAATTTGAAATAAAAATAGAGGATGCTGGAAATGTTCTGCAAGTCAGGCGGTATCTGTGGAGAGAGAAGCAGAGTTAATGGCTGATAATCTTTCAACAGAATGCTGCATTTCTAGCATTTTCCATTTATATCTATGTGAAATTAGGAAGTGTTTCTTAAATCTAAGAACACTCGGTACAATTTAATATTCATCACATTTTGTTTGCCTCTATAATTTGTAAAAATTGTGATGATTAAAAGAAAATTAATCATATATTATACTTAGAAAAATAGATAAAATTAGTTTTTGCACAATCATCGTTCAATGGCAATAAACACAGATGTATTGTGTATCCTAATAAAGACTATTTTGTTCAATAATTTGGCAATCAATCCTCAAATAATGTACTAACCCAAGCCTTGGGCATATTACACACCATGTTGGCATGTCATTAAACCAGACTGACATGGATAGTATTGATCTAAATATATACTCCGAGCACACACCTTAAAGTTTATCCTTCCTCCATTACCAATAGAATGTGTCCATTTAGTGTTTTAGCAAAATATTAACAGTTGTCTTCTGTTGCCATTGGCATTATCCTGTTTCTAGTACAAAACAATAAGAAGCTTTTAAACAATAGCCTATGCCTATAATGGGTTGGACAGTACCTTTTACCAACTCCGGCATTTTGTAACCTTACCCAAAATGCACTGTCCATGGGCAGCCCCTCTCAAAATAAAACTGCAAAATTTGAAGTTAAGCAATTTACGAAACTGTGACCTTGACTTAAAACAAAATGAACCATAAATAATAGCTCTTGTCCATTCAACCTCAATTGCATAAATTGTTTGGGTTTCAACAAAATCTGTTTTGATGAAACATGGACAATGACAAAAGTTTATTGACTAAATACAAGGCAAATGGTCTGACTTTTCCATCAAGATGATGTTTCAGAAAGCCAAGGTTAATTTTCAAAAAATATTATTGTACTACAAGCTTCAAAATATGATAAGAATTATTATTTTTTAAATCACATCCACTGTCCTTTGTAGTATAGCAAGATGTTTAAGCCCAAGCCCACAAATTAAATTATTTGATTATGGACTATTATGAAATGTTATAGAAACGATTATGAAAAATTATAGAAACATCAGCGTGATATTTATTAAAACAATTGGTGTGACAATACAGTAACTCTAGGGAATGATTAATGCAGAATCTCATAAAACGTATGTGGTAAAAGCCTGACAGGAAGTTTGGAAGACTGGTTACAACGCTGAACAACACAAGATGCTTTTATAATGGTATTTTACACCAGCTGGAGACTGGGGGAGTGGAATTCCTTCTGTTTAGGATGAGTTAAGTTTACTTTTGCACATCAGGAAACGTTGATTTTAGGGTCTTGCCCCATCTTCTGCTTTCTTCCTGAGAGAGCTGTATTCAGCTGCCTCGATGTTGTGAGAATCTACAGTATCACCTCAATTAAGGTGGATGGCAAACTGGGTTAGATTGAAGATATGAAGCTCCATAGATGCTGCTGCACCCGCTGAGTTTCCCCAGCAATTTTGTGTACCTTAGATTGAAGATATTTCCATTTGGTAGAAAGGAGTCCCGACTGTTACCTCAACATATTGTGGTAACGGGGCTTTTACATAAGACTTTGGTTATAGATGTGGCTAGGGCTTGTAGCAATTTCAGTGAAGACGTCCTTCATGAAATTCTGACACAAGAACAAATGCTTTTCAAGAACATTTATCTGATATTTTACAAAGGGTTTGAAACTGCACTGAAGTAGGATGTATTCTATAAGATAAATCTTATTGGATATTCTATTATTGACAAGATCTTCTGAGGTAAGAATTTACTTCGCTGATTTTATTATAAGAATTCATTTATATCCTCCTTGGAGTAAATATCACCTTTCTATTAATTCTAACGGGGTGGGAGATTGCAACATTCATGTGGTCCACCCTGTTTCGGCTAATGCAATTAACCCGACGTGCACAAACAAATAGATCAAATAGAACAAGTTGACCTACAACTCTTGGCTGCGCACGCCATATGCAAGAAGAAGATTAATTCTAACAAGTGTGAGTTGGTGAATGGAACTATACAATGATGGTAAAGACTTAAATATTTACATTGTGTTAACAATGTACCAAGCTAACATTTGGCATTGGTTTCATACAAGAAACTGTATCCTGCGGTCACAAGCTCATTCTATAGGATGTGGCCTGTGGGACAAGGTGGACTGTGATCATCCACTTTACTGGAATTCCAGGCAGCTTACTGAGTATAAAATAGCACCCCAGAGAGTGCCAAGTGCGTTCACCTGTTTTTCTCTCTGTTGGCCAGATGTTCCAGTAAATAGATATCTGTCTTATGAAGGCATTATCCAGAAAAGACTCACGCAGCATCAGTACTGTGATCGGTTGAGAGCAAGAATGCATTAAATGAGTTACCTGAAAAAAACAGAAACTGTCAATAGTTTATTAAGCAAAAATATATTGGCTTGAATATTACATGGAGCGACATAAAATTCTGCTCAAAGCAACTTTCATTCATGGTTCTAAGATTTCATATTTCCTTATCACACAGTTGGAGGCCATTCAGTGCATTCTGGCCATTCAGCTACCAGAGCAATCTCAATTCCCCCACATGTTCCTGTAACCTATTCTCTCTCACATGTCCTCTGATCAAATTCTCCTACCAGAGAGGTACATCATGAAGCAATTTACAGTCGTGCATCTTCAGGATGTGGGATAAAACTCGAGCAGTCAGAGTAAATCCCCTTGGTTCCAGGGGGAGCATGGAAATTCCATGAAAGCAACATCTAAGATCATAAGTCATAAGGTCATAAGGTCATGTGATAGGAGCAGAATTCAGTCATTCGGACATCATGTCTACTCCGCCATTCAATCATGGCTGATCTATATCTCCTTCCTAACCTCATTTTCCTGCCTTCTCCCCATAACCCCTGACACCCGTACAAATCAAGAATCTTTCTATCTTTGCTTTAAATCAGTATCAGGACTGAATCCAGGTTACTATAATGCCCCAGTCCCACTTAGGAAACCTGAACGGAAACCTCTGGAGACTTTGCGCCCCACCCAAGGTTGCCGTCCGGTTCCCGGAGGTTGCAGGTGGTTGCCGGAGGTTGCAGGTAGTGGAAGCAGGTAGGGAGACTGACAAAAACCTCTGGGAACCACTGGGAACTGCACAGAAACCTTGGGTGGGGCGCAAAGTCTCCAGAGGTTTCCGTTCAGGTTTCCTAAGTGGGCAGGGACTTTAGGCAGCAGCACTACCTGCTCTCCACTGTGCCCCTCTTAAAAATTGTGGCATATCGTGTAATGGCCATTGATTCCTTTCAAAATGATGCAAAAGGAAGTTTTGTTCTGGCTCTGAAATGGAGAATGGAAAGACCTTGGATTTTTTAGCTGCACTGGTTTGACACCAGTGAGAGTATCTGAGATGCCAGGCGCCAACTCTCAGAGACCTCCTCCTACTTATCCTTGGATCATGACACCACAGATGAGCACCAGGCCATTATCTCAAACACCATCACTGGATTCCTCACTTCCGGCTTCCTGCCCTCCCAAGCCTCCAACCTCATCGTTCCCCAGCCCTGCATGGCCCGATTTTACCTTCTCCCCAAAATCCACAAAACCGACTGTCCTGGCAGACCCATTGTTACTGCTTGTTCTTGCCCCACCAAATTTATTTGCACACACCTCGACTCCATCCTATCTCCCCGGTCAAATCCCTCCCTACCTATGTCCAAGACACCTCACATGCTCTTCATCTCCTCTTGACTTCTGTTTTCTAGGCACCCACTCTCTCATCTTCACCATGGATGTCTAGTCACTCTACACCTCCATCTCCCACCAGGAGGGTCTGAAAGCCTTCTGTTTCTTCCTCAACCGCAGAACCAACCAATCCCCGTCTACAAATACTCTCCTCCACCTAGCGGAGCTGGTTCTTAACCTCAACAACTTTTCCTTTAACTTCACCCATTTCCTCCAAATACAAGGCGTAGCTAAGGGCACGCGCATGGGCTCCAGCTATGCCTGCCTCTTTGTGGGGTATCCATGTTTGAGGCGAACCGTGGCCCTATCCTCGAACTCTACCTCCACTACATTGACGACTGGATTGGTGCTACCTCCTGCACCCATACAGAACTCACTGACTTCATCCATTTCACCATTAACTTCCATCCGGCACTCAAATTCACCTGGACCATTTCAGACATCTCCCGACCGTTTCTAGACATCACTATCTCCATCACAGGTAACAGACTACTGACCGACATCTACTATAAACCAACTGACTCCCATGGCTATCTGGACTACACTTCTTCCCACCCTGCTTCCTGTAAGGACTCTATCCCCTACTCCCAATTGCTCCGTCTACGCCGCATCTGCACCCAGGATGAGGTATTCCAAACCAAGGCATCGGAGATGTCCTCATTCTTAGGGAATGGGGGTTCCCATCTTCGACTATAGATGAGGCTCTCACCTGGGTCTCCTCTATATCCCGTAGCTCCGCTCTCACTCCCCATCCCCCCCACTCGTAACAAGTCCCCCTTGACCTCACCTTCCACCCTACCAGCCGTCACATACAACAGATAATCCTCTGACATTTTCGCCACCTCCAATGGGATCCCATCTCCTCCCCTTTTGGCTTTCCGCGGAGGCCGCTCCCTCCGTAACTCCCTGGTACTTTCCCTTGCAACCGCAGGAAATGCTACACTTGTCGCTTTACCTCTCCCCTCGACTCCATCCAAGGACCCAAGCAGTCTTTCCAGGTGCGGCAGAGGTTCACCTTCACCTCCTCCAACCTCATCAATTCTATCCGCTGTTCTAGGTGTCAACTGCTCTACATCGGTGAGACCAAGCGCAGGCTTGGAGATCGCTTCGCCCAACACCTCCGCTCAGTTCGCATTAACCAACCTGATCTCCCGGTGGCTCAGCACTTCAACTCCCCCTCCCATTCCGAATCCGACCTATCTGTCCATGGCCGGAGTGAGTCCCACCGCAAATTGGAGGAGCAGCACCTCATATTTCCCTTCGGCAGTTTACACCCCAGCGGTATGAACATTGACTTCTACAATTTCAGGTAGTCCTTGCTTTCTCCTTCCTTCCCCTCCCCTTCCCAGCTCGCCCACAGCCTCGTCCTTTCTTCTTCCCGCACCCCCCCCCCCCCCCCCCACCCCCACATCAGACTGAAGAAGCGTCTCGACCCGAAACGTCTCCTATTCCTTCGCTCTTTAGATGTTGCCTCACCCGCTGAGTTTCTCCAGCATTTTTGTACGTCAGATTTAAAGGACATTCTTTGAGGAAGGAGATGAGGAGAAATGTCTTTAGTCAGAAGGTGGTGAATCTGTGGAATTATTTACCATAGAAGGCTGTGGAGGCCAAGTCAATGGATATTTTTTAAGGCAGAAGGAGATAGATTCTTGATTAGTACAGGTGTCAGAGATTATGGGGAGAAGGCAGGAGAATGGAGTTAGGAGGGAGAGATACATCAGCCACGATTGAATGGCGGAGTAGTCTTGATGGGCCAAATGGCCTAATTCTACTCCTGTTCCTTATGACCTTATGACCGTATGAGGATGCTTTTCACAATGTGTCATGGATCAAAATCTGTGTGTTTCCCAGTGGGATTGCCAATGGAGATCACAGTTACTAAGTCATTATTAGGAAGTGAGTCACCCCTTAAAGAACACTCTTCATGGCAGCTACAAAACAGCAGAGTAATAGATTACCAGGGAAGTAAAGGAAAATTTGGCTGGTGAAGAGACAGATCACTATCCTTTGTGACGATGCTGGGGTTGAATCCACCCTTTTGCTGTGAGTGCTCCAAGCAACTGCAAAGTACGTGTTTATCAAGTGATTTGAAGTGTCTTGCACTGAGGTGCATATCACAGGGTTTTGCAATCATTGTCAGTGAAGCTTGTAGACAAATTGGTGCACAGAAAAATTGAGCCTTGCTGAACCCGTGGAGGCTCTTTAATTCACATACCTTTGCTCTTGCGAAGTTTGTTCCTTATTTCACTGTGGGTGGAAATGTTGAATGCAGGCAGCAACTTTAACAACCAATTTCCATCAGTAAATTCGGAACTGGCTGTTCCACACTTGCTGACATCATTAAGTGTCAGGTAAATGCCAGGACTTCTGAAGACGAATCACATCCAAAAGTGCTTAGACCAAATTCCCAATGGTCATTAATACACACCAACATGACCTAACGTGGCTTTTTATGCACAAGTCATCCAAAGACACATCAGCAAATTAATCCTGTATTTGAGGCAAGAATAATTAGAAAGTAATCAAAGACTCTCTGTACAATGCAGGAATACGTAACACATTGTTGTGCACATTCAAAGCTGTAGCATCAGAATCTTTTGTTGGCTATGAGGTTTCAAAGTGGAGCCAAGCAAAGTAAATTTTGTTTTTCCTGCCTTGGATCGCTATCTAAAAATATTAGCCTAGGCTCAGATTTTAATTACATTATCATGGAATACTTTAAAAAAATCTGCCTCTGCTGAAAGCTACCTAAAGTTTCAAATCTTAAGGTAATTATTGCTGCTATTCCTTTGGAACCATGAATATAACTTGCAATATGCAGTTTTTTTAATTCGTCCATTAAAATCAAAGGTGAAATTCTTCAAATTTCAATGTAATACATTCAATTCGTCGATGTAAGAACCAAAATTGTTTGAAATAAACAATGATATTGCAACCCCATTTCCAGAATAAAATAAAATAGTTCCCATTAATAATTAAGAATATTAGAAGGAGGTCAACCCTGATCAGTTTGAATTCTTCTTAGCTGCTATCTACAGATGACCACTTGCAGGGTTTGGGATAATGTTAATCGTACATGTCACAACAACAGTGATTGATATCTGGAATGCACTGCCAGAAGAGATGATGGAATCAAATACAATCACTACTTTTAAGAGGTATTTACATTGGCATTTAAAAAGGCAAGGCAGAGAAGGCCAAGGAAATAATGCAGACAAATAAGATTAGTGCAGATGGGTAAAAGGTCAACATGGATTTAGTGGGCCGAAGGGCCTGTTTCTGTGCTGCACCACTTTGTGACCCTGTAACAAGTTAAAGCTTCGTGTTCTGGTTTTGACTGTGAAAATCCATTCAACAGAAACGGAAAGATCTCATACTGCTTCAAACAAACAACCAATTACAGTTGGGTTCTGGTCATGGATACCACCAGAGACCACTGTAAACATATTCAGATATGGCTGCGCTCACTGAAAGAATGTGTCTTGATTGAGTCCCTTTGATGCTGAAGTAAAAACGCAGCATAGAAAGGTGATGCCTTTACTCCCTGTTCAAATATATCACTCCCAGGTCACAGTTCAGTGACATATGGACTACATTTAAATCGTTTGGAGAGCCAGCAACTACCACTAGGAAGGGAAACTTATTTGATCATACTTAACTATCCTTCATAATTTTTAATGCTTCCTTTGCCATAAATAGTAACAATAATATATTCATAAATCCTTCAATTATAGTAACAATCTGGAAGCACATTGAATAACACTTGACAATTTTTTACAGGCCAAATTAGGTGGTCTATGTTGGGAAACCTAGCAAGAGCTATCTCTCGACAGCCCGGACTCACTAACCCATCAACTGTACATTAATAATAAAAATAACTACAGTACATTTTATCAATAGCAAATTCTGCAGCCACGATGTGTGGGGAATTAATGTTTAAGATGCTGGATGGGATACCTGTCATGTGTATCCCATCCAGTTGTTTATTGGTGATTTGTATATTGTTCCAATTGTTTATTAGTACTTTATTAACCCTGGATAGGTATTTAGACTCTCGCTGTGTGAAGATTGTCATTGCTCAGCACATTTGTAGCACAAAGTCATTTTCCACCTAACAGCCCCTGTTTGAATGTTTTCTAGACCGTGTTGCATGTAGGCATGAATAACTTTATTTGCTGAAGAAATGTAAATGAAATTGATCATTGTGCAATCATTAATGATCATAGCAATGTCTGACCTTATATGGCAGCAAAAGTTATTGATGAAGCAACAGGAGGTGGTTGGAACATGGACACTGCCCTGAAGACCTCCTGCACTAATGTCCTGGGTCTGGACAAAACCTCAACCTTGCCATTATTGTAGCCCTGTTAGCAATGCAAACATATTCAATCTATCCTCAAATAATACTGGGCCCTGCTCTTCCAATGTAACTTTGTTGGAAGGAATGAATAAAGACAGTGAAAATATTCCAATGAGTGAAGCCCCAAAGGCATTTGGAGCCTTATGTTTTTGCACTGTTTATTATTTCCAACAAATATCCAATATTGTTGCACAGCTGTTGCTATTTCTCAGCATATTGGGACACTTCAAAACTCTCCTTGCTTTCTAATATGATAGTCAATCACTTATTTGCTTAAATTATTTTCTGTGCATACCAGTGTAAGACATATCAGAATTTACTATCTGGTGAAGTTTGGATAGCTGATTCCAACAGGCTTTATTTACATTAGTGATGTCAGCTGCCTCATGTGTCCATGCAGAATGGGCTGAACTGAACTCGATATGTGATGGAGCTCTCCACACTGCACTGGCTTATGACTTCTCAATTCTTGTAGTGCCATTCAATAAATTCAGAAAAATCATTTGTACTTACTATAAGTTGATATTTTTTGACCATTTAGTTTCTGAGACAATTTTCATATGTAATTACAGGGAGATATTTTGCAGCCACTTATCATCTACTAATTTATCCCAAAGTGAACTGAGGCAGTTAAGGTGAACAATGGGGACAAGTGAAAAATAAATTCTCCATTATCAACTTACACATGAGCTCAGTGTGCCATAAACATTTCAGAGCAAAGTACAGATTGGTTGGCAAGTTTCGGTGCAATTAATGATATCCATTGGTTTTGATGTGTCCTATTGTGTTTCATCGTTGAAGTGATGCCAGAATGATCAGTAGGGACTGTCTGCATCTGGTGCTATAGCAGCCACCATAACCTGCCAGCCCAGTAATCAACAGCCTCTGGCATAAAATGTAACTTGGGTTTAATACAATCTGTTCCCACAGTGAAGCAACACTAATCTCCAGTGTTCTTTGTGTTTATTGGGTTCCAAGCACGTTGCAGTTAATGTACTTCTGTTAGAGCAATTTGGTACATTCTCTCCAGCATTTGTAGACCTTGTCCAAACTTCCACCCCACGCTGACTAATTGTATCTTCTGTTAAAATGCTATTTTATAATCTTGAGATTTTTAAGAATGCAATGTAAATTCCAAACGACATAACATGCATGATTACCGATGTTTTGTGTTCATACCCTGTTTGTTAATTTGTAATAGGTAGAGATGATAAAATATGTGTGACCTCTCCAGGAGACACAAATGCAATCCATACAAAGACAAGATACTTAACAGTAATCCCATTGCCTCACACTAAACATAAGATGTAATTGCATATTTGTCTTGCACTCCGTTTCTGACATCTATTTATATTGAAGCTAATGGAACATGATTTCAGAAATAGAATATAATGTCTATGTTACCATTTTGCATGTTTAGCACATGCGACCAAGAATAAATTTCTATCTCATATTTTTTGATTATGAAAGATTTACTGACGACAGCAAATTATTCCACATTTTTTATATGAACTCTGTTAGATTTTAATTTCTTACACTATTCTGCATTATCCCTTCTTGAAGTCTCCATTGGTCAAAGGATAATAATGGTTCACAGCATAATGGTCAGAAAAGGTGTGGAAATATTCAGGGTTGGGATGACCCAGAAGGAAAGCCAGAGTTAGTATCGAACTTGTCTTTTTTAAGATCCTATCCTGGCTAGGGTTGCCATCAGTTTGGATTATACAGGGCTTCCTATATCTGAGAGCAAACTTGGATTTTGATTTGAGAAGCCAATGTTCCTAAGTAGCTAATAAGGGGGATAGAGAGCAGGACTCCCAGCCAGTGCGGGGCCCAATTGGGAACAATTTTCATAGAAATATAAATATATAATTATAAATTAGTCATATTCAGGCACGTGTCATGAGTAATATAACAGTCGGCTTTTAAAATCTTAATCTTAAACCGCGCATGCGCAGATTGTTCTCCTTTCCATAAAAATAAAAAATAAAAATAAATAAAGTAACAATTCAATTTGCCCAAGACTTCCAAATCTCCTTCTTTCTGAATTACTGCATGGGTGGGGGTTGGAGGGTGACGGCAGGTGGAGAGATGGTGGGAAAAACGGGAGCATACCGGGACAAGTTGAATCAGTTGTCATCTTATTGAATGACTATACTAGTTCAAGGGACCAATTTGGGGGAGAGATCCTTTCACAGCATGTGGGGAGTCTAGCCATGGGTAAAGTTGCGGGGAGGGCAGGAGCGTTGAGAAGGAGAGGATCGGGGATCATGCCAGTAACTCACTCACTCACCGTTGCTGCGGTGCTCCGGGAGCGGGTCCACAGCATTGTGGCCGGGGAGGGAAGCAGCTCGGGTGGCTGCGAGCGGCCGCCGGACCTCAGCGCCTTTTGCCGGCCCGCTCACCTCTGGCAGTGCTCTCCATCTGAACAATGTGGGGACCAGCTCAAGAGCAAAGATCATAGAGCGGAGTAGGTCAGTGAGTGATGGATAACATTACAGCGGACGGTGGAGCTTACTCCTCTGTCAGTGCGAACAATGGATCAATTGAGGTTACTCGCACTGACATATCGAGTAAGCTCCACCGCCCGCTGTCGTGTTATCCATTGCCTGCTGACCCGCTCTTGACCCGCTGGCATAATCCCCGATCCCCCTCCATCTCAATGCTCCTGCCCTCCCCGCAACTTTACCCCTGGACAGACTACCCACACGCTGTGAAAGGAACTCTCCCCGCCCCCAGCGGCGCTGTCCTTTTACAGCCGCTTCCCACTTTACAGCTGCTTCCCATCAGCTGCTAGCAATGAGGATTAGACTTGGTTATCCCTCAGTACAGCAACACTGTTCTTGATGTTGCTGTACTGAGGGATAACGAAGTCTGTCTTTCTTGGCTAACAACCTAACCTTCGGCCTCCAAGATGCAGGTACATTTTCTAGCAATGTTACAAAATTTTTAGATTTTAAAAATCAAGTCTGCAATTTACCCCATCAGATAAAGCATTAAAAAAAGTTTAATTTGACACCTAATTCACTTTCATATCTTCAGTATTAAAAAAGTTATGGCCATTTTCATACTCGGAAATTAGCATCTTGTTCCCTATTGCTTTTCCATTGATTTAACACAAAAGCTGTGATCAAGGACAGTCAAAAGCCCATAACTTTCTTAAAAATCAAGAGAACTGAATTAAATTTTCAGTTATTATAGATTGAAGCATTCTGAAACAAATATAAAACATCTTACTTGGATGACCTGAAATTAAAGCATATAATTAGTTAATTACCTAATTGTAGCTAATTAGAAAATTGACCGTTGTGACGGAAATAGTAGTAAACACCCAGACTGCCTTGAAAATTAAAAAATATGAAATTCTCAAGATCAGAACTTTAATATTATTGTATTACTAGACCAAGTGCAGACTCGTTGGGTCTGCTCCCCCAACGCAGCAGTTCCCTACCCGTAGCCCCCACGGGAGACGTGGTCCTCCAACTCAAGCGGCTCAGGAATCAGCAGTGCGGCTGTTTTTAAATGGCGTCTTTGAGGCAAGATACGGGCGCCAGCAACCGTTATGGTCGCTGGCCAGCAGGAGACGACAAAATGAGTGAGTGGGAGGGGGGGGGGGGGGAGAGAAGGATTTGATTAAAAATGTGTACATAAACACGACGAAATTTAATGAGGAGTGATATTTGGAATGAAAAGTGAAATCTCTACCGAAATGGAAAAAATCAGGGCGTTTGTGGGTCGGGTGTTGTCGTGGCAACGAATCAAAGGCTGGCAGCCACAAGTCAGGCAGAAACACACACAGCCAGCCGGCAGCCACAGACTTTTATATTATAATAGAATAGATATATGCTGTAAGTTCGTAACACATAGGTAAATAAATTACAATTTATAGCAATAGGCCAGGTCTTTATGGAGAAGATCAGTTGCTAGCTGGTACATTGGCATATCATAATCAGTAGCATCATCATACTCCTCATATTGTAACCAATAAGCAACTCTGTAAACCTTGTTTTTCCTCAACCTTTCAATTTTGGCATTGTAAACTACAAGTTTTTGCTCTTCAAACCACGCATGACATGCCTTTCTGCATACTACTTTCCCATTAAGAATGTCCTGTAGATTCCATTTCTTAAGAAAAGGATAATTTAAAAAAATAGCCTAAGTATCCAAATAACAAACTAATCCCATTCACACAAGAATTCACAATATAACATGATTTTGAAATCTCACTGTCATGAATTTATATGCCAGATGGAAGGAATTTAATGTTTAATTCCCGTAATTTAATCCAGAAACATCCACTCAATATAATCAAAATTATTATTTTTTGCACAATACATGTGGCTAAAC
This sequence comes from Amblyraja radiata, assembly GCF_010909765.2. Lineage (NCBI taxonomy): Eukaryota > Metazoa > Chordata > Chondrichthyes > Rajiformes > Rajidae > Amblyraja > Amblyraja radiata. The sequence continues at coordinate 51,529,578 of NC_045958.1, read as the reverse complement.
CTGTTGTGTATATTTAGTATAAAAATATTGACTATGGATAGACAATAACACAAAATATAGACGATTTAGATACTCTTATGAGATGATTGTCCAAAAAAAAAGAGCATTTAAATCATCGTGCGAGTGGGTGTTTCTGGAACGCGATCGATTGGAACGTTGCCGCTGCAGTGAGTTTTAACCCCATATCAGCAGGAAAGACACGGCAGGTCTCGACCAGAAACGCAACCCTCTCCCCAGAGCCTTTGTAGAACCTGCAATGTGGTGTTACATATATATTGCAATCAGTGATGGAAATGGGTTTTAGGAACTAGGGGTATGCTAAGGTTCATGAGGCTGAGGTTGGGAAGGAAGGGGTGTGGTGGGGGTAGATGCTATAAGCCCCAATTGAGAAATTTTATATAACTCTGAAATTGAAGATAGACAAAAGCTGTAGTAGCTCAGCAGGACAGGCAGCACAGATACTCTGGAGAGAAGACCATTCTTCAGACTGAACTGAACTCTCGTCGGTGAGAGTGCTTGTGATTGTCTGAAGAAGGGACTTGACCAGAAACGCAATCCTCTCCCCAGAACCGCTGCCCGTCCCGCTGAGCCACCACAGACAGGGAGTTGAAGGTAGACACAGGGAGGTCCACCTTCAACTTCAGAGCCAAACAAAAAACACAGAGTGCTGGAGGAACTCAGCGGGCAAGGCAGCACCCGCAGAGGGAACATACCAGGAGCCGCCACGGGCCAGAACTCTTCCTCCCCCATCCCTCCCCAACAGAAAGGAACCGCATATGCAGTCGTCACCGCAAAAACGTCTAAGAAGGAACTGCAGATGCTGGAAAATCAAAGGTAGACAAAAATGCTGGAGAAACTCAGCGGGTGAAGCAGCATCTATGGAGCGAAGGAAATAGCCAACGTTTCAGGCCGGGTCTGAGGAAGGGTTTCAGCCCGAAATGTTGCCTATTTCCTTCGCTCCATAGATGCTGCCTCACCCGCTGAGTTTCTGCAGCATTTATGTCTACCGCAAAACGTCAATGATTCCGGGAATGCCGAGGCGACAGGGTGAGAGAGAGGGAGTGAGAGAGCTAGAGAGAGACGAGATGGGGAGCGGAAGAGAGAGAGCGCAAGGGAGGGAGAGAGCAAAAGACAGAGAGACACAACGTGGGTCGGTAGGTAAATTGAATGATTAACCTGCACACCAAGAAGAAGCTCGCCAAGAAGAAGCCCTCAATCATGATGGTGAGTTTTAAGAAATTCTCAATGTGTCATCAATACATCGATCTACATTCCTCAGTAAATGTAATTGTGTTTTGATCAAGTATTAATGACGCCGCGTGAATTGTATTCAAAGGAACGCAGCGTCATTAATACTTGGTCAAAACACAATTACATTTACTGAGGAATGTGGATCGATGCATTGATGACACATTGTATAACTACTAGTTAACTACTGGCTGTTAACAAGTGCTAACAGTAGTAGTTAGCAAATTGTTTGTGTCTGATGGCCGTGCAGCGGTTGTTAGCCATGTTCGTTTTTTTAAATCCGTATGGTGAATGTTTTTTTATGTAAAGCGAATTTGTACTTTTGTATGAAATACCGAAAATTAACACGGGGCCCCGCTAAGGTGCGGGGCCCAATTGGGAGCAATCGGTCCAATCAGCTTAAGGCTGGCCCTGCTCCCAGCCCAACCCAAGAGTCATAGGAGTATCCAGTGAACAAATCACACAGCCTACAAACAAGGTTTCTGCTAGGTAGGCAAAGCTAAAATTGTCCACTGAGGGAAGAGATACTATAAGGTCTGTCAATGATTGATTAATTAATTATGTTCTGCGCAAACATTATAAAGATCATAATTACACATACATTTCTACAATTAGTTTGTAAACTTTTGTTGTTCAAGTGTGGTTTAAAGGTATTTGGTATGTGTTCTATCTGTTGGACGAGAAATTAGATCCAATACACGTTATGTCTATGTTTATGATACATAAGGTATGTGATGTGTGGCTCATCTGTCCACAGAGTCAGGTAGATGAACAAAATAGCCCAATCTAGCCCAACATTAGGAATAAATGAAAAAGTCTTTGTTATGTACAGTCTTTTACAAAGGGAGATTCACACATCAAGTTGTTTATTTTGATTTCTTTTCCACTATCAATTGTGATATGTTATCTCCTCTTTGCCTTTCGCCACCACCTGATCTGTCATCGGCTGGATGTTTTCTCTCTCTACAAGGCTATAGAAGTGGTCTCCCTGGTAGACTGGCCCCTTCAGAGCTGGAAAGAAGATCAAAAGGCAAACGTGCACCAGATGTCACAAGACTCATGAAGAGCTCCTTTCCACTGCTTGCTGTGACTGTGCTGGATTCCAGTAAGCAGCCAATTGGCCAGGGAAGAATTATATATATTCCCTATTGTATTTCAACACAGCCCAGAGGAGGCAGTCAATTAGGCCTTAACGATATAGACCACAAACCCAAATAAACATGTCGATGAATGTAAGAAAATACCCGATTAGTCAAGTACATTTGAGTTTGTAAGTGATATTCATTGGGCTTCATGTTGCCTTCAGGAGCTAATGGCACTGGGTGATGCAGTTGCACAGGCAAAATAAGCCAATCCAAGCCTCAATGCTCCTCCACTAAAGGGGCATCACTTTAATAGTGGTATCTGCTGCCTGATTATTTCTCAACTATTTTGAAATTGCTCACGATGCCTTTTTTCAACATTGTACATCTGCATGTTTGACAACAGCCTAAATGACCAGTATTTTAATTTATTGTCATGTAATTCACAGAAGCGCCAAACTTCTGTGCTGAGGGCTCCCTACAGATAAACACCTCCCTGGATTATTTTGATCTGCTTTGGACGTTGGTAAAATCTAATTAAAACAAATCACGAAAAGACTTAGCTTGATGAAATTCACGTCTGACAAAGCCTTACCCATGGTAACATCCAGAGAGGTTGAAGCACGAACAAAGGATATAAATTTAAAAAATATATATATGATTAAAAATGTAAAAGAGTTGAAATATTTTAAAGCACTTAAAACAAGTAGAAATAAAAGCATTTGATTCAAGAATTGTAAATTACTTAAAGCACCTTTTTTTCTTCAGTCTTCATCTATGTTCTCTAGAGGAGCAGCCTTGTGGAGCTTTGCCTTAAAGGGACTAACATCAGAGCTCCTCTCCCACTTGTCCTGTCCCCTTTTGGGGCCAGTGTATTGATCTCCCCCTAAACAACATTCTACAGTACCCAGGACATGGATGTCTGAGCTAGCAGTTGCAAGCGTCAGATCAAAAGCGAGGGCCTTATTCTTCAACATTTTGGTACTCACCAATCAGCTTGTTTTCACAATTGACGCCAAACCTAAGTACACATTGGAACAGCTGTTTCCTTATATCATGACTGTACAGCACAGTAATTATAAAAGTAACACATTTAAGACAACATACCCACACATAGTACAATAAAACCCCGACTGGATTAATTTACAGAAGAAAAACAAGCACAGCATAAAATCAAAAAGTTTAATGGACCTAACTTGGAACAAGTGGTGTGTTGTTTTACAACAATTCATTGCAAATAAATACATTGCCTTGTATTCCTGTAGGTCTGAATATGATAGGCTTTTCCAACATGATTATTGTGCTGTGCAGCACACAGTAACTCTTTTTTATGATGAGAGTGCATTACCATATCATTGCATAATACGGCCACAAAGCTTCAGCAAATCATTCAAAGTTATTTCTCAACATTGTTTTCAATCTTACTTTTCTTTATTTAGTGGGTTTATGTCCTAAATAAGAATTTCAATTGATCAAAATAAAAACATATTTCACCATAGCACAAAGCAATGCTTCATCTGTATGTGTCCTTCTATGCCTTCAGTTTAGTTCTGCTTCTGAGAGAAACATGGATAGGACTTGTTTTATCGGGATATGGGCCAAATACAGCCAGAGTAGGCAAGTGGTCAATGCCAGCAAGTTGGGTCGAAGTGCCAGTTTCCTTGCTGTATGGCTCTATGACTCTACAACTCTATCTGGAGCAATTAGAATATCACCCGTTTTGTCAAAATAAGACTATTATTTTTTGTTTAATTGTGTGAACATATAATTGGTGGGCCAATTAAAGACAATAGACAATAGGTGCTGAAGTAGGCCATTCGACTCTTCAAGCCAGCACTGCCATTCAAGGTGATCATGGCTGATCCTCCACAATGAGACAATTGAGACAATTATCTCACAACCAAATCAAGAGTTGCCTGATTTTGGGACATGAAGAAAAAACCAATGATACCTCATCTGATAGATTATGAACGCTATCAGAACTCTAACTAGACTAGTTCAGAGGTAGAGCACTGTGGCCCCCAGCCTAGCCAAACACACACTCTACAAGAACAAAAATTGATTGATGCCACACATCTTCTTCCCCTTCTTTATAGGCAGTCCCTTGGAATTGAGGTTGGCTAACACCCACTCTGGTTTTGTTGGATCTGAGGTGGCAAATGAGGCCAGTGTTGAAATCACAGACTTTTGCACAGATAGGCCAAGAGGTGGACGATGAGTGACTTGCTTGTGAGGTGGTCTGCTTCTTCTGATGCTTCAGTAGGCCCTACATGTGTGTTCTCAGTGCTTGGCCTTGAATACTATCCCAAATGTTTCTTCCTAGTTCCTAATTCCTAGAATTTCCTAAGTGTCAGGGTATCTTATAGCAACATATAAAATTCTTAAAGGATTGGACAGGCTAGAAGCAGGAAAAATGTTCCCAATGTTGGGGTAGTCCAGAACCAGGTCACAATTTAAGAATAAGGTGTAGGCCATTTAGGACTGAGATGAGGAAAAACCTCTTCACCCAGAGAGTTGTGAATCTGTGGAATTCTCTGCAGAGAGAGTTAGATTTAGCTCTTAGGGCTGAAGGAATCATGGGGTATGGGGAAAAAGCAGGAACGGGGTACTGATTTTAGATGATCAGCCATGATAATTTTGAATGGTGGTGCTGGATCGAAGGGCCGAATGACCTACTCCTGCACCTATTTTTCTATGTTTCTATTTTTTTTCAAGCCTTTTCTGTAATTCAGTGTGATCATGGTAGACCATTGGCCTCACTCTATAAAGCTGTCTGTTTCCCATGTCCTTTAGCAGCATTACCTAACAAATATACTGTACATATCTCAGATTTTAAATGAACAGTTGAGCTAACATAAATATCCATTCATAGAATTTCAAAGATTTAATTTTTAGACTATGTTCTCGACTATCTTTAGTCAGAGAGTCTCCAACGAATGGAAATAGTTTCTTGCTAGCTGGACAATCAACTCCACTTGTAAACTTATATTGTCACTCCTTATCCTTTTAAATCCTAGACCTTTAGTCATTTAATCTTACATCATAATTTAATGCGCTGTGTAATATTGGAAGGCCTAATCTGTATTCCAATCTTAATGTACCCTTGCTAAGGTGTGGGCCCAAAATGTTCTCAGTACAAGGTGTCTGATCCAACCAGGATCATGTACAATTCTGTACCATGATGTCTAAAGCCTTGAATTCTTATTTCCTTGGCTTTTGATTCTCTGTTTGCATTTTTCCATGTAATTTTGATAATTTATATGCATAGACCCTTAAGCCTCTTTGAATCTTACAGCATATTGCTTTTGAATATTCTGAATGAGCCTTGATCTCAGTTTTTCATATCCATTTATCTGCACTGAAATCCATTTATCTGTAGATTTTCCCATTTATTTAAATTATTAGTAGAACTTCTTAATTCCTACCTTTGCATTCAATGTTATTGTGCAGAGGTGAGTATAACTATTGGCCAATATTCTTGTGCACATTCAAAATCAATAACCATCACCACCATTGTGGGCTGGATATTGTGGGCCGAACGCACTATGGGAACTTCACTTGCCCCCCTGCAGGAACTATACTTCAGGAGGTGCAACTCCAGAGACAACAATATCATGAGAGACCCCTTCCACCCCTGCAACGGACTGTTCCAGCTGCTACGGTCAGGCAAACGCCTCCGTTGCCATGCGGTGAGAACGGAGAGGTTGAGAAGGAGTTTCTTCCCAGAGGCCATTCGGACTGTAAACGCCTATCTCACCAGGGACTAACTCTACTGAACGTTTTTCTTTCCATTATTTATTATGTAAAAGAATATGTGTGTTATGATTGTGTTTATAGTTTGTTTGGTTGTTTGGTTGTTTGTCTTTTTGCACAAAAGTCCGCGAGCATTGCCACTTTCATTTCACTGCACATCTCGTATGTGTATGTGACAAATAAACTTGACTTGACTTGACTTGACTTGACTTGAAATAATGATGAGACGGAATACAGGAAGGAGATCGAGAACCTTGTGTTCTGGTGTCGGGACAGCAACCTTTGTCTTAATGTCGGCAAGACTATCTCCTTTGAGATAGTGATCGACTTCAGGAAATGTAGGACTTCAGGAACACATACCTCAGTTTGCATTGACGGCGCCGAAGTAGAAGTAGTTGAAAACCTCAAAACTTCAAATACCTCAGAGTCAATATCACCACAACTTCTCCTGGACTACCCATATTGAAGCAACGACCAAGAAAGCACACCAACTCCTCTACTTCCTTAGAAGGCTTAGGAAGTTCGGCATGTCCCCTACAAATCTCACCAACATTTACAGATGTACCATAGAAAGCATTTTATCACGATGGTTCAAGGGTGGAAGATTGCAACCTTCACGTGGCCCATCCTGTTTCGACGAATGCAATCAACCTGGCGTGCACAATCAAATAAGATCAAATAGAACAAGTTGTTCTACAACTTTAGGCTGTGCACGCCATATGCAAGAAGAAGAAGGATGGTTCACAGCTTGGTTTTGGAAAAGCTCCATCCAAGACCACAAGAAATTGCAGCAAATTGTAGATGCAGCCAAGACTATCACACCAACCAACCTCCCTTTATACTTCATGCTGCCTCGGCAAGGCCAGCAGCATAATCAAGGATGAATTGCACCTTAGCTACTCCCTCTTCTCCCCTCTACCTTCAGGAAAAAGGTATAGAAGTGTGAAAACCCACACCTCCAGATTCAGGGACAGTTTCTTTCCAGCTGTTATCTGGCAACTGAATCATCCTACCACAACCAGAAAGCAGTCCTGAACTCCTATTTACATCTTTGGTGACCCTCGGACTATCCTTGATCGGACTTTACTAGCTTTACCTTGCACTAAACATTATTCCCTTATCATGTATCTATAACCTGTAAATGGGTAGATTGTAATCATGTATTGTCTTTCTGCTGACTGGATAGCACGCAGCAAAAGCTTTTCACTGCACATTGGTGCAAGTGACAATAAACTAAACTGTAACTGTAACTGCTAAAGGCAATTTTCTCCCTGAACATTTTAATCCCATTAGATTTTTGAAACGAAAAGTGAATTTTGAAAACAAACACTTAGCCACTTTGGTGCTGAGAAAGATAATTGCTAATTCCCTGATCATTTGAAATAAAATCACAATTGCTAAAAAGGGACAAAATGAGTGAGGCATAAATTAATAGTGAGAATGAGAGAAAAGGGTGATATTTCTTCAATGCAATTTGATTTTCAGTTAGAAGGGTACATTATGAAAGCTCAATGAATCTTTGACGGAAACTGGAAGTTCAAGAAGGGGGACAGAGAGCTAAGGAGTGAATTAAATTGAGAATTGTTTCTATATTTATTCAAGGTCAGCATTTATTGCCCATTCCTCAGTGCCTTCGAGATAATGGTCGTGAACTGCCTTTGCAAACCCCTGTAGTCCACTGGCAGCAGAGTACGTCACTTGGTTGCTATGTTTCCCTATGAGAGCAGCGAAGCTTCCATTTCTACAGATGCTGCCTGACCCGCTGTGTGTTTCCAGCTCATTTTGCATAACATTTGTAGATTTGATCTTTCTAAAACACCAGTGATTGTGATGTGCCTTGGGACAACTAGGGATCACTGTTACTATCTGAATACCAGTTCTACGCCATCTGATTCTGCCACCAGGACTAACCTGTAACATCGGAGCCAATACAGTGAAATCAGAAGGTTAAACATAGTGTTAAAGGTCCAGATTAGAAGGAAAGATTAGACACTTTTTAATCCATTTGTATCATTGGCATGAAGACATAAATGTTAGGATGTAGAGGAAGTACATCCTAGAAACTAATATAACATAATTTTTAAATGCAGAACACAAGCTCAAGTTGAAAAACAGCAAACACAGAGATGTTTTACTACACCTTAAAATGATTCATGATTACATGGATTGCTGGATAGAGAACTGGACATAACAATCATGGAATAATGGGAGCAACAATCAGTTGCTGCAGGTGAAGAATTCAGCATTTTGAATGGATGATCTAAATGGATTAATTGGCCTTGCCTATTGGTCATTATCTAGCAAAGATTTGGAATCCATGTGTAGAGGATTGTGCTGTTAGCACCAAAGATAGACACAAAATGCTGGAGTAACTCCGCAGTCAGGCAACATCTCTGGAGAAAAGGAAAAGGTGATGTTTCAGGTCGAGACCCTTCACCAGACTTTTCCTCTATTCATTTTCTTCAGAGATGCTGCTCGACCTGCTGAATTATTCTAGGATTTTGTTTCTATCCTCAGTGTAAGCCTGCATTTGCAGTTCCTTCCTACATATTTCGTACTATTAGCATTTCAGTGTTTTAAAGCAAAGCCCCAAGGAACAACACCAGACACCAATTTGTAGATTTTATCTAGTCATACAGCATGGAGAGAGGTCCTTCGGCCGAACTTTCCCATGCCAACCAACATGCCCCATCTACGCGAGGCCCATCTGCCTACATTTGGCCCTTATACCTCTAAACATCCTATGATGTACCTGTCTAAATGTCTCTTAAACATTGCAATAGAACCTGCCTCAACTACCTTCTCCGACAACTTGTTCCATACACCCACCACCCTTTGTGTAAAAAGTTACCCCTCAAGCTCCAATTAAAGGGCCTGTCCCACTTTCACGACCTAATTCACGACCTCTGCCGAGTTTGCCATTGACTCATACTCACAGCATGGTTGTCGCGAAGTCGTAGGAGGTCGTAGGTAGGTCGTAGCAGGTCGTGATGCTAGTCGTAGGTACTTGTGGTATCAAGTAGGTTGCGGCGTTTTTTCTAGCCTGATGAAAAATGTCCACGAGTAAAAAAGGTCGTGAATTAGGTCATGAAAGTGGGACTGGCCCTTAAATCTTCCCCCCCCCCCTCACCTTAAACCTTTGTCCTTTGGTTCTCAATTCCCCTACTCTGGCAAAATACACCTCATTAAGATCAGCCTGCATCCTCCTGCACTCCAAGGATAAACTTCTAGCCTGCTCAACCTTTCCCTATAGCTCAGGCCCTCGAATATTGGCAAGATCATTATGAAACTTCTCTGCACCATTTCCAGCTTGGCAACATCTTTTCTCGAATATGGTGACCAAAACTGAATGCAATACTCTAAATGTGCCTCAGCAACGTCTTGTATAACTGCAACATGACCTCCCAACGTCTATACTTGTACGTATTCTTGTTTAAATTTTGAAGATATTGATGTTGGATTGTTGGGAAAATAGGCAATATAATTCTTTTCAGTTAAGTGTTTTATAAACAAAACATGCACGATGACAAAACAAGAGATTATATTGTATACATAATTACATGAGTGGATAATTCTAGCACAATTCTGAAAATACCAGACCTGTCCGTGCCTTTAATGTTTTCTCTTCTCTCATCTATTGTGCACCAGCTGTCACTGTTACATGGCACAATTGCAGCCAATGAAGATGTCAACACTGCATTAAAGTCATTTTCAATCGAGAACAAAGCAGTTCACAACAAAAGGGAAGATTACCAATAGATAGATATTTTGAAATAATAGATATAACATTATGTATTGTCAGCATGCAAGTAATTGCAACTTGCTTCATCGCCAAGATTCAGTGAACGGTTTTCATTATCATTAAAGTGTACTGAAATGCAGAGGAATGCAATTCTGGTCGGCCCATTACAGGAAGAATGTAAAGGCTTCGGAGTGGGCGCAGAAGAGGTTTACCAGAAAGTTTGTGTAGGAAAGCTCTGCAGATGCTGGTTTAAATCCCACATTTGACCCACATTTGAATCGGGACAAAATGCTGGAGTAACTCAGCTGGACAGGCAGCATCTTTAAAATGAAGTGAAGTGTGAAGTGTGTGGCAAATATATTACACAGAGGATGGTGGGTGCCTGGAGTGTGCTGCCAGGAGTGGTGGTGGAGGCAGATACGGTAGATACGATAGTGGCATGTAAGAAGCTTTCAGATAGGCACAAATGCTTACAGGGGATGTAGGGATATGGATCATGTGCACGCATCATCTTTCAGCACAGGTATTGTGGTCTGAAGGATTGGTTCTTGTGCTGTACTTTTCTGTGTACGATGTTTGAATGTAACGAGCAGTTTGCGCCTGACTATACATTGCAGGAGCACAGTAGTAAATCATCTCCGTTTACTACTGTGCCCCCACAATACATAGTCAGGCATGAGGAGATTGAAGATTATGAGGAAATTGTAGGAATCACATATTTTCAGAGATTGTCAAATAGAACATAATTGAATCTTTATTTTCTTCAAGGATGAAATATTTAATTGTCTAACTTTTCAAGTTATATATTCAATGTTCCTCTTCTTTTCCTTCTTCATCTTCGCCCCTTCTTTTCCGCCTCGGGCAGTCCCTCAGGTTCAAGGATGATTTGCTTTCACTACTGTTTTGTGGGTTCTGAGGTGACTGATGAGGCATTTGTGGACATTCAGATCTGTTGGTGTTGAGGTTGTCAAGAGGGTCCTGCTATTCTAGGTCAGAAACGTCATAGTGTAGAGTGAAAATTGCCTGCATGAGGTTTATTTTAACATCTGTTGTCGTACAGCTTCCCCAGCAATTTCACTGAACAAGGTCATGATCCAGGAGCAGAGGTGCCCAGGACAACTGACATCAGGCTCTGCTGCATGCGTATTAATATCCATTCACACATAAAGATGGACAAACACACACAGGTCCAACCAGGCATTTACACACTTGCACACTTGCAAACACCAAATAATACTCATATACCTCACAGGTCCACTGTGTCTGCAATCACTTCATTTTAATCATTGAATGCAAATCATTAGATCCTGATGATGTGTAAACCTTTATCCCATAATTTTCCAGCTGCTTTGTCCCGCATAATAAGGATTATACAATGTTTCCCTCTTATTTATCAACTAGCCCACCTGTGTCATCTGGGACATTTGCAGTCCTGTAGCCACAACTTAAATGAGTGATTTGGATTTTAGAATCAAAACACATTTTTTACATTTACAAATGATATCAATTCGGAAGACAATCAGCATTGAGCAGATTTACAATATATTATAAGATATTAATATACCTGAATAACAGTCAATAATTGGTAAATGTTGTTTGAAGGATATTGGCCAAGATAGCAGAAGGAATGCCACAATTTCTATTCAGTATCATGCATGGGTCCTGCTCCATCCTGTTGAGGAGATGGCTACTTTAAAGAGCAAGGTGCTGGCTGCACCTTTTCCCTTTGGAGCAAACCAGAAGAGGCAGTTGGAAGCCATAAAACTGCAGAAGACGTGTGCCATCTCACAAACCATCCACCCGTTCACCCTATCGGCTACCTCCCATCATATCTGAGGCTTCTACAAAAAACATGAGAAAGACGACATGCCACCAAGGATGCAGTGCTCCATCACTACGATAGATAGATAGATAGATAGATAGATAGATAGATAGATAGATAGATAGATAGATAGATAGATAGATAGATAGATAGATAGATAGATAGATAGATAGATAGATAGATAGATAGATAGATAGATAGATAGATAGATAGATAGATAGATAGATCCTTTATTGTCATTCAGACCTATCGGTCTGAACGAAATTATGTTGCCTGCAGTCATACACAGAATCAATAATAACAAAACATACAATAAACACAAATTAAACATCCACCACGGTGAGTTTACCAAGCACATCCTCACTGTGATGGAGGCAAAGTCTTAGTAGCTGTTGTGCTCAAGTATGTAGGGCAAAGTGGGAACCAAGTCTTGGTCAGAAATCAGACCGCCCTTCCTGAAATTTGATTAAACCTTTTTTTTTTTAAATAACTCATTTGCTAGACTTGATTACCCTAAATGGGAAGAATATGCTACTAAATTATATTCTGAGAATCCCTGGATTTTATAAAGGACTGGACTAAGTGGGACCCATTGGGTCCCAGTCACCACAGGGGGTGTGTAGTTGGGGGGAGGGGGGGGGGGGAGGAGTGGGAGGGAAGGTGTGTATGTGGGCAGGAGGGATTTGCAAGGGGAGGGAGGAGGAGGGATGCGGGGGGGAGGGAGTGGGGGTGATTGAGGGGGGAGGGTTTTGTGGGCGGGGGGTTGGCGTTGTGGGGGGGCATTGTGGGTGGGTGTTGTGGGGTGTGTGGGGCGGGGGGGTTGTTGGGGGGAGGTGGTGTGGGGGGTAGGAGGTGTGGGGGGGGGGGGGCGAGGTGGTGGGGGGGGGGTGGGTGTATGCAGAAGAGATGGAAGCATTTCTAGAGACCTTATGACTTAGTCCCTTAATCAACCTTTCCATATAATTTCCTTGGTCAATAGATTCCATTGTCTTCCACAGAAATTAAACAAAGACCAACTTATCCACTTGTGGTTGTGGTGCCTGGCATCACAAATCAAAAAAGAACGGCCAAGATAAACACAACAATTAAATAACTGTCAACCTATCATCAATGGTGTGAAATTTAAGAGTAGGCAATTTAAGATTAAATTAATCATCACTTGGGAAAATGTGTTAATAAATGAAAGGCAGCATTGATTTGTGGGGGATATTATCTTTGACTATCTAAGTTCCATTAACAAAAGTACAAGAGGACTGATGAAAGTTGATATTCTTTATGTGAACTTTCAAAAGCCAGTCACATATGGTACCACACACGTAGCAGGCGTGTTAGCTAAATTAAAGTTCAAGGAATTGAAGGAATAGGTATGGAGTGCAAAAAGAAGAAAAAACAATTGTAATCCTTCATAAATTATTGGATGGGTCCAACTGGAGCATTGTTTCCAATCCTGGATAACATTCTTCACAAGATTGCAAAGCTATTTGGAACGTTAATGCTATGGGTGCAAGAGTTCATTTACATAGTGTGAGGACATATATTTGGTGATTTCAATATTGGGTTTTGGTTTCAGGTGTTTTTACAGAAATGTTCAAAATCATGAAGAGCTGAGATATATAAATGGAAAGAGGCAAAAGCGTTGGACTTTAAGGCAATTGGCAAATAAACCCGAGAGGACATGAGGATAAATCATTAAACCAGTGAGTATGTAAGGTCTGGAATGCATTGTCTGGAAGGATAGTGGAAACAAAATCAATAAACATTCAAGAAAAACACTTGAAAGGACTGTGAAGTAGGAGTGGGAGTGAACCAACGGGACAACTCGTGGTCTAATGGCTTCCTTCCAAGCTGAGATCAGAATTAAAAAGCCCGTTGTAGCTTTTTTCTTCCAATTGGAATGCTTACTTAATAACGTTGTTGTCTACTTCTTGCACAGTCACAACCTTTGGTGAGCCTTTAAAGCATTAATGTTATAAACACTGTCCTTGGCCTCACACGCGGATCACGTTTCTTCCTTCAATCCATCTCCAATATAGCAGGTTTTTAGAGTTGTGTGACATAACAACAGGAAGCAAGGCCTCCAGTCTAGATTCCTTCACTAAACCAATGTTATAAACATGAAACATGAAATCTCTGTCTCTTGACAAAGATGATACCTAATCTGCAGAGCAATTCCAATATTTCTTTTTTTTTTATTTCAGACTTCTTCATGGGTATGGAATGTTTGCTTCATTGCTGCTTCTGAGCTAAGATAAATATAGAAGTTAACAAAGCAAAGCTGCATTTACACAGGGTAACATGTTACAGTGATATAATGCAGGGGTTAAAACAAACTTCTCAGTTAAAATAAAGTTGTCTGCTTTCAGCACTCATCGAGTAAGCAGGCTCACTTAGAAAAACAATTAGGCGCTTCGGAAAAATTAATTTGCTCGCTCGGAAGAACAAGTCAATGATGAGGCCTCAGGTCATGCAACCTGGAGAACATATAGCAGTGAGACAAGACAATCCTTTCTTTCCAGAGACATCCAAGGTTTAGCTTGACCTTTGTTCCTATACCGAGTTTAAGAAAACATAGTGACTTATATAACCATATAACATATAAAACATCGTGACTTGTTTGTAGATTAGGGAGGAAGTGCAGGCTTATTGAATATATAACTACATACTGTGAATGAGCTCCCAGAATTTCACCTCGGACGGGGATCTGGAACAGTTCCAGAACATTTAAGACATTGAGGCCAGGCCACTGTTAAAATAGTTGCCAGCATGCGGTAGAAAAGTGCGAGCTTTAGTTGTTTTGTTGCTGTTTTATTGGTGTTTTAATTGCAATTTTGATTTTAATTTTATATTCTTGAAGTGTTCTTTCTCCAACATTATGGTTGTTCATGTCACTTTTTTGTTTCTGTAAATTGATAATTTATATTGATATTGTTTCTGTATTGTTTGATAATTTATTATATTTACCAATAGCATAGTGATACTAGTAATAGTACTTCTTCACTTAACACAGAAAATAACGTTGCAAACATTTCTAGATCTGGTATAGTCCTGGTTGGAAAGTTGTTTAAGCAGTGAATATCATCCAATCTGACAGTAGATTACTATTCTTTTTTTCTTCTTCGCAGCACCTTTATCTTTTTTTGTAGAATGACATTGTCAATCTGCATTACAATATGAATTTAAATTCAACCTGGTCCTAGGCCATGTTCTGCAAAAAAAGAAAATCTAAAAGAATTTTGCAAAACACAAAAGAAAAATCTTTCATTCCCTCTGACTGCACTTGATACAAAGCAACACTGAACAAGGCAAGGCTATTGCATCTCACCAAACAACTGTCATGAGTCAACACCTTGTCTTCCTATTTAACTTTAATTCCAGGTAATACTAACAATGGACTATTCTACGTAATATTTATTTCTAGTGAAAATTGCCCTCCTTATCAAACTAAAGATCGGCACTTTCCTTCAGAGTAACATTTTCAGTTATTTGAATTTGTTGGTACTGTAGCAATTTTAGCTGCTACAAAGAGACAATATGAAGTGCATTTGGCATGATTTATATCTGATCAATTGTTTCCTCATGACGTATAGACAGCTGGTGAAGGAATGCTGATGTGACTGAAATTAAATCCTACCAGCTTGTATCATCAGCAGCAACAACAAATCTTTATATGAATGTACATCCCATGAGCAGTCTAAATCAATAACACTTTTAGTACCCTTCAGGCAATTCCATGAAGAATTTTAAGGAGGAAAATTGCAAACTAAGAAAAAGTCATTCAGTCAGTCAGTCAATTTTATTTGTATAGCACATTTAAAAAGTGCTGTACATCAGTGCAGGTATTAATGTGCTACATACAATGGTGCACAGACCTAACAATATATACATAAACTGTTTACAGCACCCCCTCAGAGGGCCTCAAAAACGTTAGGGAGTAGAAATAGGTTTTGAGCCTCGACTTAAAGGAGTCGATGGAGGGGGCAGTTCTGATGAGGAGAGGGATGCTGTTCCACAGTCAGGGTGCTGCAACCGTAAAAGCGCGGTCACCCCTGAGCTTAAACCTAGACCGCGGGATAGTCAGTAGCCCCAAGTCGGCCGACCTGAGGGACCTGGAGGTAGAATGGTGGGTTAGAGGATTTTTGATATAGGGTGGGGCAAGCCCGTTAAGGGTTTTGTATACATATAAGAGGAGCTTGAAGTTGATTCTGTACCGTACTGGGAGCCATTGGAGAGAGGCCAGAATCAGGGTGATGCGGTCCCTTTTACGGGTACCCGATGATTTTTTTCAAGGTCGTCGAATTGAGGAATGGTTTGATTATAGCTATGGTACATAGCTGGAAGAAACTAGCTTTTACCACAGAGTTGACTTGCTTGTCAAACTTCAATGCGGAGTCAAATATCACGCCAAGGTTTTTGACGTGCGGTTTGACTAAGGAGGTTAGGCTTCCATGGCTGCCTGTTTAAATTTTGATGGAATCGGAGGGGCCGAGTAGGATTACCTCAAACTTGCTCTCGTTTAGTTGGAGAAAGTTCTGTGCCATCCAACATTTTATGTCCTCGAGGCAGTGCATGAGGCTGATTAAATTTGACCGGTTGTTGGGTTTCATAGAAACATAGAAACATAGAAACATAGAAAATAGGTGCAGAAGGAGGCCATTCGGCCCTTCGAGCCAGCACCACCATTCATTGTGATCATGGCTGATCGTCCCCAATCAATAACACGTGCCTGCCTTCTCCCCATATCCCCTGATTCCACTAGCTCCAAGAACTCTATCTAACTCTCTCTTAAATCCATCCAGTGATTTGGCCTCCACTGCCCTCTGTGGCAGGGAATTCCACAAATTCACAACTCTCTAGGTGAAAACGTTTTTTCTCACCTCAGTCTTAAATGGCCTCCCCTTAATTCTAAGACTCATTGTGATGGAATTTCTCCTCATCCCCTTCCTAAAAGATTTCCTTTAATTTTGAAGCTCTGACGTCTAGTCCTAGATTCTCCCACAAGTGGAAGCATCTTCTCCACGTCCACTATGCCCAAGCCTTTCACTACTTGTATGTTTCAATGAGGTCCCTCCTCATTCTTCTAAACTCCAGCGAGCACAGGCCCAGTGCTGACACACACTCATCGTAGGTTAAACTTCTCATTCTTGGGATGATTCTTGTAAACCTCCTCTCTACCCTTTCCAGAGCCAGCACATCCTTCCTCAGATCTGGTGCTCAGAATTGCTCACAACCATCCAAATGCGGCCATACCAGTGCCTCATAGAGCCTCAGCATTACATCCCTGTTTTGTATTCAAGCCCTCTTGAAATAAATAATAGCATTGAGTTTGCTTTCTTTACTGCCAATGCAACTTGCAGATTAACCTTTTTGTGAATCCTGCCCCAACACTCCCAAGTCCCTTTGCCCGTCCGATTTCTGGATTCCCTCCCCATTTAGTAAATAGTCTACGCCTTTATTCCTACTACCAAAATGCATGAATTCACTTTGCTACACTATTCCATCTGTCACTTCTCTGCCCTATCTCCCAACCTATGCAAATCCTACTGCAGGGTGCCTACTTTCTCTACACTACCTGCCCCTCTACCCATTTTTGTATCATCCACAAACTTGGCCACAAAGCCTTCAATCCCCTCATCCAAATCATTAATATACAACGTGAAGAACAGCGACACCAGCACCGAGCCCTGTGGAACTCCACCTGTCACTGGCAGCCAACCAGAAAAAGCCCCCTTTATTGCCACTCTTTGTCTTCTGCCATCCAGCCAACCTGCTATCCATGCTAGTAGCTGCCCTTTAATAGCATGGGCTCTTATCCTCAGGCCCTGTCCCACTTACGTGTCCCTGGCACGCAAATTACGCGACCTTGTCGTCGCGCTAAGGCGCACGGGCATCGTATGGCCGCGCGGGGCTGGTCCCACTGAGAAGCGCGGAGGGGTATGGAGTTGTGTGCGGTATCGCCCGGCGCTCCGAAATTTTGCAGCGAACGAAATCTTCGCGCGCCACCGGCCTGTTGCGTAACTGACGGCCAAAGTGGGACAGGCCCAAGACCCTGGCGCGACGCAACGTCTCACCTCCAACAGCAGCAAAAGCAGGCAAACGATCGCCGAGCTCAGCCTGGGGCTCATGGCCGTTGCGGATCCGGATCTGCCCCCACTTCTACTCCCAGAGCGGGGCCAAGAAAATTGAAGATAGACACAAAATGCTGGAGTAGCTCAGCGGGACCGGCAGCATCCCTGGCCAGAAGAAATGGATGACGGTTCGGGTCAAGACCCCTCTTTCAGACTGAAGAAGAGTCTCGACCCGAAACATCACCCATTGCCTCCCCCCAGAGATGCTGCCGGTCCCGCTGAGCCACTCCAGCACTTTGTGTCCATCTTCAAAGGAACAAAGGTTTCATAGGGAGATAGAGCTGTGTTTCATCTGCATAACAGTGGAAAGAAATGCCGTGCTTTTGATAGACTTGGCCGATGGGGAGCATGTACAGAGAGAAGAGAATGAGGCCTAGGATGGAGCCTTGTGGCACTCCGCAGAAAAGGCTAGCTGGGGAAGAGAAAGAATTGCCTATGTTGGTAGAGAAACTCCTATTTTTGAGGTGGGAAACGAACCAGCTCATGGCAGTGCCATCAACACCAACCCCGTACCGGAGACCGTCAATTAGGATGGTGTGGTTCCACTGTATCAAACGCTGCTCTGAGGTCGAGAAGGAGCAGGATTGCACAGTCGCCGGAGTCGATGGCGAGAAGCAGGTTGTTATGTACCTTGAACAAGGCAGACTGTGCTGTGGTGGGCCCTGAAACCTGATTGGAAACTTTCCACGATGGTATTTTGGTGTAGGTAATGTAAAGAAGTGTCATCAACACACTGTAACTTTACTTCGTTTATTTATACTGTAACATACTGTAACATTACAATGAGCACTAGCTGTACGTGGTCTGTCACGGGAACTAGAGAGAGAACAGTGGGTGGGGAGGTTGTAATTATACTTGTGATATGGGGAGCGGTTAGTAGTGGTGAGGTAACTATATTAAAGGTACATGCACATATCATCTACATCCTTCCCCTTAGAAACAAAAGCAACAAGGTAGTGACAGGGCGACCACGTCTCATTCGCTATACACGGTTACGCGAAGTCGCCATAACGGACAGGCGGCTTTACAACACGTCCCGACCGGGTTCGCATCTCGCCATCCTCCCTCCCTGCAGGAAAACGTGGAGCAGGTGCAGGTGCAGGTGCAGGTGGCCGAACCGGAACAGGGGAGCTGGGAGGAGACGGAGAAGAAGGAGGGGACGCGGGCGCAGCGGCGGGCAGCACGCGGGCAGGCGAGGGTGGCTGAGCCGGAGGAGGAGAGGACTGATAGAGCTGAGAAGGCAGAGACCGAGGCATGCGAGGAGCGGTGGGTGGAGCGGGAGACTGCAGCGGAGGACCAAAGGGGTCCGCGGGCGGTGGTGGAGGCTCGTTGACGAGCCGCAGGTGTTGGCGGGACCGGCGGTAGACTGTACCCGCATGGTCAACCAGATAGGACCTAGGCGAGCCCGCGGAGCCAACGACGGTGGCGAGCCTGGAGTGACCGGAGGGGGACTGCATGCGGACGACTTGACCGGGGAAGAGGCGCGGAAGAGGGCGGCAGAACTTATCATGGGAGCGCTTCTGGACCTCGTGCTTAAGGGCAATGCGTTCCTGGACAACAGCGGGTTTGAGGACGGATGGCATGAGGGAGCGCTGGGCCACCGGGATCGGGGGCCTGGTAGTGCGAGACATGAGCCGCTGAGCAGGGGAGCCCATGGCAGGGTCGCGGGAGATGTTGCGAGGGTTAAGGAGGGCAAGGTAAAAATCGGAACGAGACAAGCGACAATGTTCCAGCAAGACCTTTGCACTGCGGACGGCGCACTCAGCAAGACCGTTGCTCTGCGGGTACTCAGAGCTGCTGGTGTCGTGGCGGAAGTTCCAGCTGGACGCGAAAGCTCGGAACTCGGCGCTCGCGAATTGGCTGCCGTTGTCCGACTGCAGGCTGGCCGGGGAGCTGAAGGTAGCGAAGTGGCGGCGCAGCTTATCGATAACGGCCGAAGAGGTGAGGGAGCGCAGCTGGTCAACCTCGAACCAGTTGGAGTAAGAGTCGACAAGCACCAGGAAGTGCTTGCCACGCCATCGAAAATGTCAGTGGCAACCGCCATCCAGGGTAGTTCCGGAGCAGGCTGCTGTAGAAGCGGCTGACGTTGCTGGTGGGGGGCGAGGCTGTTGCAGGTGGAACATGAAGAGACCCTCTCCCGGATGTATTGAACCATACCAGGCCAGTAGAACTGGCTCTGGGCTTGAGACAAAGTGGCCTCGGCCCCAGGATGACCGCGGTGGGCGGCCTGAAAATAGTGGTCGTGCAGCGCAGCAGGCACAACAACCTTGTGTCCCTTCACAACCACGCCATCGTGCAGCACGAGCTCATCACGGACCAGGAAGTAGGGCACGGCACCAGTTGGCAAAGCGGAACGACGGTCGGGCCAGCCCTGCTGGATGACGGCAGCAAGCTGCTGCAGGGCAGGATCATCGGCAGTGTGCTGGACCAGGGACTGCATCTGCTGTGAAGGGACAATATTAACATTGAGCACCATCAGGTCAGACATCTCATAGGGGTGGCGATCGGTGGACGCCAGCGGTGCGCGGGATAGCGTGTCGGCCACGAACATGTCTTTGCCCTTACGATAGACAATCTCGAAAGTGAAACGCTGGAGCTGGGTTTCGATGGTGAAAGTGTTGCCCAGGATGTAGTCCTTGAACTTCGAGCAGGCAAACACCACGGCCAGCAACTCCTTCTCTATCTGAGCATAGCGCTGCTCGGCCTGGGTCATGGTGCGAGACGCGTAGGAAACAGGCAGCTGCAGGCCGTCGTGGAGCTGCAGACAAACGGCACCGAGCCCGAACTGAGAGGCGTCGCAGGTGATGACAATGGGACGCTTCAGGTCAAAAAATTTGAGTGTGGGGGTACTGATCAGTCTGGATTTCAGGACGTCGAAAGCTTTCTGGTGTTGAGGGAACCAAGCCCAGGCAGTGTCCTTCTTAATTAAGTCCCTCAGGGGCGCGTTCAGCTCGCTGAGGTCGGGGATGAACTTCCCCAGGTAGTTAACCATGCCCAGGAAACGTTGCAGGCTGGGCACGTCAGTGGGTGAAGACATCCCGGAGATGGCAGTCATCTTCTGCGGGTCGGGTTTCAGCCCCGAGGCTGTAAATACATGTCCAACATATGTGACCTCTGGGACGTGGAATCGGCATTTCTTGGGGTTCAATTTCAAGTTGATCTTCCGGGCCCGGTCCAGGACTTGGCGGAGGTTGAAGTCGTGCTCAGCGACGTCCTTACCATAGACCAGGATTGGTGAAAGTGTTGGAGAAAGTTCTGGTCTCCGACTGGAGGCGTGGGTTCGGATCCCACTTCTGACACCATGTAAAGATCTGTCATCAACACACTGTAACTTTACTTCGTTTATTTATACTGTAACATACTGTAACATTACAATGAGCACTAGCTGTACGTGGTCTGTCACGGGAACTAGAGAGAGAACAGTGGGTGGGGAGGTTGTAATTATACTTGTGATATGGGGAGTGGTTAGTAGTGGTGAGGTAACTATATTAAAGGTACATGCACATATCATCTACAGGTAAGGCATTAGTTGATTTAGAATTACCTTTTCTAGGACTTTTGAGAGGAAAGGCAGTTTGGAAATAGGTCTGTAGTTACTAGGCAAGGTGGGGTCTAGGTTAGGTTTTTTCAGGCGGGGCTGGACCACCGCGTGCTTGAAACAGGTTGGAACAATGCCGGTGGCCAGAGAACTGTTGATGATGGCGAGGATGCTGGGACCGGCTATTGCAATGACATACTTCAGAAGGGCAGAGGGGACAACGTCGAGGGTGCAGGTTGCAGGTTTCATAGTGGTGACCAGCTTTACAAGGGAGGGTAGAGTAACGGGTTGGAAACAGTCTAATTTAGAAGAACAGACCAATGAGACAGCTAGGTCACGGGTCGGAGGGGAAATATTTGTTCTAATGTTCTCAACTTTACCGGTGAAAAATGTAGAGAATTCTTCGCACTTAGCAGGGGACCCAGCTAAGCTGGTACTGGGGGCAGGACATATGACAGAGTTAATAGTACTAAATAGGACCTTGGAATTATGACCGTTTTTGGAAATAAGGTTGGAAAAGTATTGTGTTCTCGCAGACTTTACTGCTCCCTGGTATTTGAGAAGATTGTTTCTCAGAAATTCAAAGGAAATTTGAAGCTTATCACATTAAACTTCCGTTTTGATTTTCTGCACTCTCTTCTTTGGGCTCTGGTGGTGTCATTGAGCCAAGGCCAACCTTTAGGCATATGCCCCTGTCCCACTTAGGAAACCTGAACGGAAACCTCTGGAGACTTTGCACCCCACCCAAGGTTTCCGTGCGGTTCCCGGAGGTTCCCAGAGGTTTTTGTCAGTCTCCCTACCTGCTTCCACTACCTGCAACCTCCGGCAACCATCTGCAACCTCCGGGAACCGCACGGAAACCTTGGGTGGGGCGCAAAGTCTCCAGAGGTTTCCGTTCAGGTTTCCTAAGTGGGACAGGGGCATTAGGCTTTTTAATTTTAAGAGGAGCAACAGAATCCAGGATGGAAGAGCAAGTCACTTCAACAAATCAAAATGAGAAATTATATCATTTTAAAAACTTGCTTTTTATTTGACAGGAACCCAGAAATGAAACTACTAGCAGGAGATTTCTAATATATTAGATCGATTTCAAGTTTTATTTGGCCCGTTGTCGTTAAAATGATATAAATATCCTAACGGGGCAGGATTGTCATAATGCAGGCATCAGATTGAATGGTCATGTGGTTCATTAGTAGATACATTTGATATATTCAAAAGCAGACATGAAACAATTGAACATTTAGCCATTTGAATGGCATGAAATTCCCTCGCCAACCTCCTGCAAACATGCATTTCACAACTGTTCAACCTGCCAAAAGTATTTATGCAATATATGAAGCTAGCTTACGCACCCCAGGGCAGCTAATTTAAACATTGCATGCTAATTGTAATATTTTACTAAGTATCTGACTTTAACTTGCCAAATTAGCAGGCCTCTGGAACAGCCTGTGGTTTACTGAATAAACATTATAATTTGTTGCTGACTATATGGGAAGGATACTTTTCTTGGTTCCCTTTGACCAAGATAGTTTCTGCCATATTTCCTGTCACCATTTTATTCACAGGGTCAACCTAGGGCAGATTTGTTCAGCTACTCAAAAGCCAGGGCCCACTCCAAGGAACCAAGTTTCTGAATTACTGTGAGAACTTGATCTTTCACTTCCATTTCAATGGCTTTCCACAAACTGCATGAAAAATAAAGTTGATGACCTTTCCGGTGTTCTCCCACGTAATCACCACCTGGTGGCGCCCGTAATGGCCGCCTCGCCAACAGTCTGTCCCGTCCCTTCTCTGTTTTTATTATTTTAAGTATATAAAATGTAATTTTCAATGTTTCTTGGTATGTTTTATGTGGGGGGGGATCGGGGGAAACTTTTTTCAGCCACTCACCTCGACGGAGAGCAATTTTTCTCCGTGTCGCATCTCAATCCCCCCCTGCGGCCAACAACGTGGAGTGATGCGGTCTTTCCTGGAGACCGGCCCGGAGCATCAAGCCGCGAGCTCAGCGCGGACTTTAACATCGGGAGCTGCGATCCTTTGCCGAGGGTCGCCAGCAGAGCTCCGGCCGCGGGGCCTGTGGACCTTAACACTGTGAAGCCGCGATCTCCGGTAAGAAGAGGCCGACTCGGGAGCTCCATGCCGCGGAGTGTTCCGATCCATCCCGACGCTGGGATTTCGATCATCATGACAAGAGGGCTTGAACATCAGACTGTCGACTGTAGCAAGTGCGGAGGGTTCAAAGGCCCCGACCACGGGTGAACAAAGGAGGAAGATGACTGAACTTTATTGCCTTCCATCACAGTGAGGAATTTGGATTCCACTGTGGTGGATGTTTATGTTAAATGTTATTTTATGTGGCTGCGTGTATTGTTGCTTTTTACTTTGTATGGCTGTATGGTAACTCAAATTTCACTGTACCTTAGTTGTATAAGTGACAATAAATGTGGACTTGAACTTGAACTTGAACTCTGGGTGAAGACCCCACAATTTAGGCAAGGACACTGCAATGCCATCCTCTGGCTTAGTTTCACAGCCCTTGATACCAGCACAGTGGTGCAGCTGGTAGAGCTGCTGCCTCACAGCACCAAAGACCCATCTTCAATTCAGCCTGTGTGGAGTTTTCTCTGTGCCTGCATGGCTTTCTTCCGGGTGCTCCAGTTTCCTCCCACATCTGAAAGACATGCGGGTTTGTAGATAATCGGCCTCTATATATTGCCCTTAATGTGTAGAGAGTGGATCTTCTTCTTATCGAGTCCTCACACAAGATTAGAAGTTGTTCAGCCAAAGCTGAACACACTTCTCGGCATTTGCATGCAATGGTGTCTGTCTTGTCGCTACTTGTGCTTCTTGTGTGTGGTGGTGGAAAGATTGGTGGAAACAGGGCCGCGACATGAACGCTCTTTCCTTGACCCCAGGGAGTGGATGAGAAAGCGGGATAGCATAGAACCAGTGTGAACAGATAATCAATGGTTGATGTGGACTTGGGCCAAAGGGCCTGTTTTCATGCTGTACCATTAAACTAAACTGAACATCACAAGACTTGTAAGGACAGAGTCTCAGAAGATCAGATTTCTAATCTCTGGGCTGCTCATGCAGAATGAGCACTGGTGAAATTAGGCTGTGAAATAGAATAATAAACTAATGTGTCGCCTACTGCCATGACAAAAAATAATCACTGATTCATTTCACTGGTTCATTTTATTATTTTGCAAAGAGAACAACTGATGGTAATACCCCAACTAAGCAAATGTATTGCAGATTACAACACCAGCAGCAAGCAGATCTTTGAGATATACATAGAAGAAGTGTAAGTACCTGCCAAACATATATACCTATGAGGGGTCCTTCCTTACCACTCCCACTATGAAACCCATCAGCCCTGAGCAGATTCCCATTTTGTGTGGTTTGTTCATACCTACTGGGATTGGTGGCCTGAAGAATCTTGGGGAATTTGCACTGAACCCATGTGAAGGTCCATTCTGCTTTCCTTCTATTCATTACCTTTCCTTTTGCCCATCACAGGGACATCATGAGCAAACATTCATACCTCTCCTGCATTTCCACAGGTTATCCTGAGTGTCATATGCATTCCACGCAAAGAAGAGCAAAATGGAATTCCTCTGGAAGCAAGGAACTGCAGATGCTGGTTTACACAAAAGGACACAAAGTGCTGGAGTAACTCAGTGGGTCAGGCAGGAAAATGGATTTGCTGTCAATTGAGATTTGCCACTCATGACAGCCTTGATCTTAATTTCTTGATCCAAGAAGAAGCTTATTTTAGTAATGTGTCCAATGAATCTTTGTGGATATTGTAATTATTACTGTAAAATATAGACTTGCCTTTAAAAAATTTTTAAACTTTTAAAATAGTGGTGGCACGAAGGCGCAGCAGTAGAGTTGCTGCCTTACAGAACCGGAGTCCTGGGTTCGATCCACACTACAGGTGCTGTCTGTACGGATTTTGTATGTTCTCCCTGTGATCCTGTGGATTTTCCCCAGGTACGCCGGTTTCCTCCCACACTCCAAAGACGTACAGGTTTGTAGGTTAATTAGCTTCTCTAAAGATTGTAAATTGTCCTTAGTGTGTAGGATTATGAGGTGATCACTGCTAGGCGCGGACTCGGTGGGCCAAAGGGTCTGTTTCCATGCTGTATCTCTAAACTATATCTAATGATGGAAGTATAATAGCTCCATTTGGAATGAAAACATTATGACATTGCTCTTTGAAGCAGAAGGCTAATAATACCGGTAAGTTGAATTTTGCAAGCACCCCTAAAATTCCCTTGTAAGTTTGATTGTTTGGAAGTTATTACATCTTCAATTTGGGAAGGATATTCATCCTACCACATATATTCAGAGCTTCCATTGCACTGTGCTTGCACTGATGAAGCAGTGCAACTCAAATTTTAGGCTCATATTTCATTTCCCCATTCATCACTTATTTTGACAATCAAAGCAATCACTCTTTCAAAATGCAAATGTAAAAGCCAACACAAAATAAATTTCCAAAACAAATTCAGAAATCAAAGCATGTCAAATTGCAATGAAATGTCAACAAGTCATTGCCAAAACACCCATTGCTTTGATCTGTGGGTTGAAATAGTTTCTGGGGAAGATGGTATATTTAATTGAAGATGTTTCACAAACAGATCCCAACTGCGATTCAGGTAGATGAATGTTTGTGGGTAAACCTGAAACATCAGCCATTCCCTCTCTCCAGAGATGCTGTCTGTCCCGCTGAGTTACTCCTGCATTTTGTGTCTATCTTCGGTTTAAATTAGCAACTGCAGTTCCTTCCTACACTGGCAGTCTATATAACTTGCACTACAAATGTAGGCTCCTTTGTATAAAAATAATAATATTGCATTGTTCTCTGAAAGCTTCCTCAAAAATGAAACTGCACAGTCAGAGACATCTGAACATATGAATTATACCCCACATCGGATTCAATCCAAAATATTCAACAAATGTACATTTTGGAGTGTAGTTTTGAAGTCTCTGTTCATTAATCTATGGAATAATTGTACCTAGCAAATATTTTATAATTAAATATTTATTGCATATATTAGGAATACTTTCATCTTTCTGCCTCTATTTCTCTGAATCATTTTATTCTAATTTGTTCTGGATAGATGATTCATACAGGGATAATATTTCAGATAATCATTATCCTACCATTGTAACACTTTAAACAATGGTAAATGGGCCACTGTAGGCAATATAAAAATTACTCAAGAGTGCTCCTGATATTCCCATACTTCATTACAACAAGCATTGACAAGAAGGTCAGGCATTAAAAATATTGATGAAGTGGCATACATTTCCATTGCACTCTGCAAAAAATGTTCGCAGGTAGCACCAAGATCACATTTCCACAAAGCCTAAATCCAGCCAATGATAATATATTTGCTAATGATAACTCAGAAAGCCTTCAGGTAATATGATGAGAAAAACACAAAGGTGAAGGTCAATCTAATCAGTCTGAAGAAGGGTCCTGACCTAAAATGTCACTTGCCCATTCCCTCCATAGATGCTGCCTGACCTGCTGAGTTCCTCTAACACCTAGTGTGCAGCAGTAACTTTGGGTCTAATTGTTGAACAAAATTATTAATAAAACAATGAATCTTACCAGTGGAAAAAGTCATAGGAAACACTTGTGGAATTTTAATTAGTTGATTAAGATCCCAGACCATAACTATTGAATTCAGAAAAATTATATGAGCTGGGAACCAGAAACATTATAACCATATAATAACCATATAACAATTACAGCACGGAAACAGGCCATCTCGACCCCTCTAGTCCGTGCCGAACACATAATCTCCCCTAGTCCCATATACCTGCGCTCAGACCATAACCCTCCATTCCTTTCCCATCCATATAACTATCCAATTTATTTTTAAATGATAAAAATGAACCTGCCTCCACCACCTTCACTGGAAGCTCATTCCACACAGCTACCACTCTCTGAGTAAAGAAGTTCCCCCTCATGTTACCCCTAAACTTCAGTCCCTTAATTCTCAAGTCATGTCCCCTTGTTTGAATCTTCCCTACTCTCAGTGGGAAAAGCTTTTCCACGTCAACTCTGTCTATCCCTCTCATCATTTTAAAAACCTCTATCAAGTCCCCCCTTAACCTTCTGCGCTCCAAAGAATAAAGCCCTAACTTGTTCAACCTTTCTCTGTAACTTAGTTGCTGAAACCCAGGCAACATTCTAGTAAATCTCCTCTGTACTCTCTCTATTTTGTTGACATCCTTCCTATAATTAGGCGACCAAAATTGTACACCATACCCCAGAATTGGCCTCACCAATGCCTTGTACAATTTTAACATTACATCCCAACTTCTATACTCATCCCAACTTCTATACTTCTATACTATTATGTCGAGGGTGCTGGTCATTCTTGCCGTGTACATAACTGTGGCTTATGTAGGTTAATTTGCTTGGTATAAATGTGATTTGTCCCGAGTGTGTGTAGGATAGTGTTAATGTGCGGTGATCACTGGTCGGTGCGGACTCAGTGTGCCAAAGGGCCTGTTTCCGCACGATATCTCGAAACTAAACTAAACTAAACTAAACTGATCTCATACGATTACACAATAATAATCTATCAAAATTAAAGCATTATCAAATATTTACCTTGTGACAGATCCTTTCATTCAGTTTCAGAATGTGAGAGGTTAATAAATTCCACACCTGGGGAAATGCTGCCCAGTCTCCACATTGTTGCAATGATTTTTCAATCAGTGCTATAGCATTTGCTTGAAGGAAGGACTAAACCATTAAATTAAATAGAAACCTGCTGTGTGAATTTGATCTGGCGTGTGTCTCATTGGCAGTTTTTCAATTTAATAGACAATTATTTAATATTTTCCCTTGACATCAGTTTGTTCAAAGGGATAACTCAACCTGCCCCTTTAAAATCAATCATTGTATTAGGGATTTTCAAAAAGGCAAAGGTCTGGGATTTTCAAAGTTGCCCTGTGTTAATCTCTGGCTTGTATCTAAACCAAATACTTTTTGTGAGACAATAAAAAGAATAAGTATCAGTTCAAATCAGACAAGAAAATGTTCCTGACGTCAATGTTTGAAGCAATTGTTTTCTATTAAAATGAGGAGGACATTGAACTTAACTCACATTGTTAAAATAATGATGGCACAGCAATGATTCACAGATCAATAAATCAAACTGATCATTAAAATGTTAATCTTCTAAATACATGGGGAGGGGTTGTGGGTATTGTGGGAGACAGTGCGTAGGAAGATTTCAGAGAGCAAACAGCTGAGGAAATGCCCAGAAGTGTTTTACTGCTAATTTTACTCAATATCTGGGCCAAAAAGAACATTTTCAAGTGCTTTTTGGTAAGCTCCAATAATAGCCTGAAAACTGGAAAACATGTCCAGAGATGGGCAGTTAAAATAAAGCTCTATGGGTGGCATGGTGGTGCAGTGGTAGAGTTTCTGCCTTACAGTGCTTTCAGCGCTAGAGACCCGGGTTCGATTCCAACTACGGGTGCAGTCTGTACGGAGTTTGTACGTTGTCCCCCTGACTGCGTGGGTTTTCTTTGAGATCTACGGTTTCCTCACACACTCCAAAGACGTACAGGTTTGTAGGTTAATTGGCTTGGTATAAATGTAAATTGTCCCTAGTGTGTGTAGGGTAGTGTTAATGTGTGTGGATTGCTGGTCGGTGCAGATTTGGTGGGCCGAAGGCCCTGTTTTCGCACTGTATCTCTAAAACTAAAACATAAACTAAAATAAAGCTTAATATGTGAAAGGAAACTAAAAGCTTAATCGTAAGATTAAAGGTATTCATATTTCTATTGTGTCTCATGACAGAGAACAAGAAGGATTAGGAGGACATTGGACTATCCAGCAGAAACAGCTAGGACTTTGGTACTCAAACCATCCTATTACAGACATAGGTGCAATGATTGAAACAAAGCATCTACAGTCAGCAGCATTGCTCAATTGAATGAAGCCGTTTGTGAGGTCATGTTGTGGGAGTTCAGGGAGATGAATTGTAATGTTTTCCAAACAAGTGCTAATAAGTATCATGTTCATTCCCACTGACCACTGCAATTCTTATTGAGGGTTGGTCAGAAAGGCTCAGAAGGTCCTCCTTCATGAAGAGGGAAATTATCAGTCTTGACCCACCAGACCACCGTGTAGGAAGGAACTGCAGATGCTGGTTTATACCGAACAAAGGCACATTATGCTGGAGTAACTCAGCGGGACAGGCAGCATCTCTGGATAGGAATGGGTGACATTTCGGGCAGAGACCCTTCTTCAGACTGGAGAAGGGTCTCAACCCGAAACGTCACCCATTCCATCTATCCAGAGATGCTGCCTGTCCTGCTGATTTACTCGAGCATTTTGTGTCTATCCACCAGACTATAGACAATAGACAATAGATGCAGGAGTAGATTATTCGTCCCTTCAAGCCAGCACCGCCATTCACTGTAATCATGGCTGATCATCCACAATCAGTACCCCGTTCCTGCCTTCTCCCCATATCCCCCGACTCCGCTATCTTTAAGAGCTCTCTCTTGAAAGCATCCAGAAAATTGGCCTCCACTGCCTTCTGAGGCAGACAATTCCACAGATTCACAACCCTCTGTGTGAAAAAGATTTTCCTCATCTCCATTCTAAATGGCTTACCCCTTATTCTTAAACTGTGGCCCCTGGTTCTGGACTCCCCCAACATCGGGAACATGTTTCCTGCCTCTAGCGTGTCCAAACACTTAACAACCCACAGCTGTCTGGGAAACAATGATCTGCTGGCTTCAGTCAGCACCAGGGGGTCAACTGAGGTTCTCTAGGAGGAGTTTGGGGGATCAGGGCTAGGCTGCAGGTTTTGGACAATATGGCTGCTGCTGGGACTGGGAAGTCGGAGGATGGATGCTGTCAGGGAGTGTTCCCAAAGCGGGCAAAGAGAGACAGTGCAGATACAACTCACTCTGGGAGGGATGGAGCTGTCAAGAAGTGTAAGGAATGCAGTCGTTGAGGTTCTGGGGGAAAGAGGGGGAGTCAATTGTGATGGATAGGAAAGTGCAAAGACTGAATGAAAATACTGTGTTCATATTGCATGTTCAAATAAAGCAATGGCCATAATTCTTTCCAACCTAGAAGTGGCCTATTTCATTCCATTCAGTCTATGCCAATTTTCAAAGCAATCCCACTCCCCCACTAATTACCCCTGTAATGTATTCTCCTCCCATATCCATCAAATTATATTATTCCTATTTATTGTGCAAACAATATTTCCTGGGATGTCAGGACTTTCATATGAAGAAAGACTGGATAGACTCAGCTTGTACTCGCTAGAATTTAGAAGATTGAGGGGGGATCTTATAGAAACTTACAAAATTCTTAAGGGGTTGGACAGGCTAGATGCAGGAAGATTATTCCTGATGTTGGGGAAGTCCAGAACAAGGGGACACAGTTTAAGGATAAGAGGGAAGTCTTTTAGGACCGAGATGAGAAAATCATTTTTTACACAGAGAGTGGTGAATCTGTGGAATTCTCTGCCACAGAAGGTAGTTGAGGCCAGTTCATTGATTAGATTTAAGAGGGAGTTAGATGTGGCCCTTGTGGCTAAAGGGATCAGGGGGTATGGAGAGAAGGCAGGTATGGGATATTGATTTGAATGATCAGCCATGATCATATTGAATGGCGATGCAGGCTCGAAGGGCCTATTTTCTATGTTTCTAAAAGCAAAGAACACAAATTCACAAATTACTTTTTCCAGGCTTAACGAATAAATAATGTTATTCTTCTGTAGTAACAAGAAGTTTTAAGATTTAAGAATGAGGATACATCTGCACCTTGCGACAGAAAGCTTAATTGGGGTAAGGAGGATTACAGCATTATTAGGCAGGAGCTATGGAGAGTAAATTGGGATCAGTTGTTATTGGGTAAGTCCACATCTGACATGTGGGAGTTATTTAAAGGTCAGCTGCTCAGAGGTCAGGGCCGGCATGTTCCAGTAAGGAGGATGGATAAGGATGCCAAGGTAAGGGAACCTTGGATGACCGAAGAGGTTGTAAATTTGGTTAAAAAATAGAAGGAAGCATATGTAAGGTTTAGGAAGATTAAATTAGACAAGGCCTTTGAGAAATATAAAACAAGCAAGAAGGAACTCAAGTCGTGTAGCGGCGCCTGCTGGCGTACGCAGATATCGAACCCGGCGTTCGGATGCCGCGGTCACGTGACTCGGGAGGGGCTGCTGTTTTCGCTCGGTTTTGCTTTCGCGCCACAGTTATTTTGCTGGCCACCGTTGTGATCAGACGTGTTTGCAGAGACCTGTTTGTCAAGGAGCGATTGTGTTAATTAAACCGTTCAGTAAACTTGGTTGTCGTTCTGCATCCACTAAACTGGGCTATTAGAAGGAACAAGGCTTTTTATAAAACATTTTAAAAAAACAAGGAGAAGGTAGGACTGCTTAAAGATAAAAGAGGGAGTTTATACTTGGTGTCAGGGGATGTAGGTGAAGTACTCAATGAGTACTTTGCATTTGTTTTTACCAAGGAGCAGGATTATGGAGATACTGAAATCAGTGTGGGGAATACCACTATGCTAAGGCAGTTTGAAATGAAGAAAGGTCGCTTTGTTCCTCTTAAAGCACATTAAGGTGGATAAATATGTAGGGTCAGATGGGGTCCATCCCAAGTTATTGACAAAAGCAACCAAGGTGATTGCAGGGGCCTTGACAAAGATCTATGCATCTCTTCTAGTCACAGGCATAGTCTGGAGGAATGGAGACCAGCCAATGTTGTTCCTTTGTTTACGAGAAAATCCAGGGAATTTTGGGCCAGAGCCTCATGTCAAGTGTTTGGGAAGCTATGGAGAGTATACTTTGGGATAGGATTTACTCTCTTTTAGAATGTGTTAATTAGTCCGCAAGGCTTTGTCTGCAGCAAATTATGTTTTACAAATTTAATTGAGTCTTTGAGAAGATGACAAAGGTAGTTGATGAGGGTAAGGCAGTAGATGTTGTCTGCATGGGTTTTAGTATGGCACTTGATAAAGTCCCTCATGGTAGGCTGATCCAGAAGATGAAGATGGGTGGGATCCAGAACTCGCTTACTAATAAAAAATAAATGGTTGCGATAGAAGGGTGTTATTCTGTCTGGAGGTTTGACCAATGGAGTTCTGCAGGGATCTGTGCTGGGACCTCTGCAGATGGTGATATATATCAACAACTTGGATGTAAATATAGATCAGTTGGTTAGTAAGTTGGCAGATGACACCAAAGTAGGTGCAAATGTGGAGAGTAAAGAAGGATGTCAAAGTATACAACATAATATCAATTTGCTGGAGAAATGGCAGATGGAGTTTAATCCAAGCAAGTGTGTGGTGCTGCAATTTGGGAGGTCAAATGTAAAGCAAAAATCTTGCTGTTAATAGCAAGATACTTAACAGCATTAATATACAGAGGGATCTCGGGCATCAAGTCCATGGCTTTCCTTGAAAGTGTCAACCCAAGTGGACAGAGTGGAATGGAATGGAATACTTTATTGTCATAGAAACATAGAAACATAGAAAATAGGTGCAGGAGTAGGCCATTCGGCCCTTCGAGCCTGCACCGCCATTCAATATGATCATGGCTGATCATCCAACTCAGTATCCCGTACCTGCCTTCTCTCCATACCCCCTGATCCCTTTAGCCACAAGGGCCACATCTAACTCCCTCTTAAATATAGCCAATGAACTGGCCTCAACTACCTTCTGTGGCAGAGAGTTCCACAGATTCACCACTCTCTGTGTGAAAAATGTTTTTCTCATCGCAGTCCTAAAAGATTTTCCCCTTATCCTTAAACTGTGACCCCTTGTCCTGGACTTCCCCAACATCGGGAACAAATTATTGTCACATGTGACTATGTAGTGAATTGTTTGCTGCATACCCAATGTATACAAATAGCAGCCACCTACAGCGCTGACAAAGTTACAAAGCCGTCAGCTCCTCCTTTTGTTCTTCCCCGCCCCCAACCCTCCCCCTCCCCCCTTCTTTATGGTAAAGAAGCCATATGGTACGCTTGCCTTCATAGGTTGAGGAAGTGAGTATGAGTTAGGAAGTCATGATGCAGCTTTATAGGACTTTGTTTAGGCCATATTTGGACTATTTATAGGATACTGTGTGCAATTTTGGTCACCCTACTACAAGAAGGATGTGAAGGCTTGTGAGAGCGTGCAGCAGAGGTACCAAAATGCTACGTAGGTCAGAAGATATTACCTATAAGATGAGGTCAGACAAATTGGAATCGTTTTCTCTGGAATATCAGAGGCTGAGGCATGACCTGATAGAAGTATATAAAATTATGACTGGCATAGATAGCTTAGACAGTTAGAACCTTTTTCTCAGGGTAGAATATCAAAATCTAGCTTTGAGGTGAGAGAGACATAATTTAAAGGAGATATGCGGGGCAATATTTTTTTGAAGAGAATGGTTAATGCTTCCAGGGATGATGGTGGAGTAATTTAAGAGATTTAGATCAGTACATGATAAGCAGGGATGGAAATATATGGATCACACGCAGACAGAGGAGATTAGTTTAACTTGACATCATGGATATTGTGGGCTGAAGGGCCTGTTTCTGAGCTGTACTATGTTCTATGTAACGATGGCTATACATTTAACTGGGCTTCCATGTTTGTTACATTGATCACAAACGGCATTCTCGCTGGTTCACACCCACTGGTCACTGGACATTGATGCGTGCGCTCGTGCAAAGGTCATCACTTTGCATCTGAAAGGCAAAGGATAAAAAACTAACTGGAAGAAAACCAGAAACCAGAAATCCATACAGCTTCACATGGTGACAAAACAGGAACCAATTCTGCCTGGTTAGCAATGAGAAGGAAAGAAAAGAGTGTCCCATAGTGTCAAATATCTGGTTAATTCATATTGCATATGTCTGATATCTATATAGCAAAATACTTCACATGTTTACAGTAAATAAACTTACCAGAAACAAAGCGTTCAATTGTTCAAACATATTCCTATCTCGCAGCAAGTTGTTAGGGCTTTTGGGAATCATCACCCCACCCCTTTCAACCGTTCTTTCCACTGTTGATGTTGTGCCAGTGTCAACCGATCCACCTTTTTAAAGTTAATAAACCATTTCTTACATTCTTTCACGCCAAGTGAGACATGTGATATTTTGTTGACCTTCCCTTGTCACTTTCACACAAGCTTTGCAATGTTGTACTGAGGTATTGAATGGTTTTGTATGAGATCAAATAATGTTCTTCTATAATTTAAAGTACTTTAACAGTAAGTGTGGTTTCCTTGCAGATTTTGTCATGAATACCAAGATCTTTCTTCCAACAGAGCCAAGTCAGGCATTAATAATTAACCAGTTAATTTATAGTAAGCTACAGTGTAACAATGTATATGATGTACATCACAGTCTAATTTGCAAAATAATTGCAATTCATTTGAGAAATACTGTTAATCACAATTTTAAAGTTAAACATAGAAACATAGAAACATAGAGAATAGGTGCAGGAGTAGGCCATTCTGCCCTTCGAGCCTGCACCGCCATTCGATATGATCATGGCTGATCATCCAACTCAGTATCCTCCACCTGCCTTCTCTCCATACCCCCTGATACCTTTAGCCACAAGGGCCACATCTAACTCCCTCTTAAATATAGCCAATGAACTGGCCTCAACTACCTTCTGTGGCAGAGAATTCCACAGAATACTTTCTTGTTCCCCAATTTCCATAGGTAATAATTATTTATTTTTGTCATGCAAATAATGTCATCCGACCACAAATGGTCAGTCCTCAACCTTTTTTTGAGATAATTTGACCAGAGTGTACTTTATTCCCGCTCCATCGCAGTTGACAGCAGCAGGGCTGCACCAGAAACACTCAAACATACTCACATGAGCAATATTACATTAGTTCCATAATTGATCTTGATTTTTTTTTCTTGTTACCTAATTGTGGGTGGAATATTTACTTATTAGTTAATGCATTATTATTTTTTTCAATGCACCCATTTTGCATAAAAGGCTTCCATGCACCAATGATGGCACTAGGTATTAGATATCAACCTACAGACAAATTATATTAAATGGGCATTTTTAAAAATATGTTTATTTTCCAGGATCAGGGCATTGCAGGTAAGGGCAGCATTTATTTTTCATCCCTATATACTCTTAAGAATGAATATCTCTGTGGGATTAATTCATTATGTTCTTGGATCATTCCAAGCTGCCATCAATGTCATTTAACAGACCGAAGAGAGAACTGTATTCCTGGATGCATCCATCCAGTGACATAAGCTTTGTAGATGTAAGTCTTGCAAGGAACAAGACACACATTGGGTTTTTTTAATGAGTAAGAGGGTTTAACTCAATCTATGAGAATACAGTATATAGATGATGCTCATGGATGGCAAAGGTCCAATATTCCACTATCTAGTTGTTTGAAATGCTGCAGATTGGCATCAGTTCTCTAGGTTGTGTTTCCTGCACTCTCTTTAAGCTCACCACGGCCTTGCATCCCTTGCTCCATTAAAATAAAGTCGGGAAGGTGCCTGATAATCAGAGTTTTACTCTACAGTATATGCAATTATTAGCCATCACTTCCTTCTACCTAGACGGTGCCCTGCAATGTCACATGAGCAATCATCCTCTCGACCATATCATTTATTTTTGCCATCCATCAAACAGATGTTCTATTCAATCCGTTTGTATGGAAGGAACGGCAGATGCCGAAGATAGACACAAAATCCTGGAGTAACTCAGCGGGTCAGGCACCATCTCTGGATTTGATAAGGTCCCACATAGGAGATTAGTGGGCAAAATTAGAGCACATGGTATTGGGGGTAGGGTACTGACATGGATAGAAAATTGGTTGGCAGACAGGAAACAAAGGGTAGGGATAAGCAGGTCCCTTTCAGAATGGCAGACAGTGACTAGTGGGGTACCGCAAGGCTCGGTGCTGGGACCGCAGTTATTTACAATATACATTAATGATTTAGATGACGGGATTAAAAGTAACATTACAAATTTGCAGATTCCACAAAGCTGGGTGGCAGTGTGAACTGTGAGGAGGATGCTATGAGGATGCAGGGTGACTTGGACAGGTAGGGTGAGTGGGCAGATGCATGGCAGATGCAGTTTAATGTGGATAAATGTGAGGTTATACACTTGGTGGCAAAATCAGGAAGGCAGATTATTATCTGAATGGTGTCAAGTTGGGGAAAGGGGAAGTACAATGAATAGAATAGAATAGAATAGAATAGAATAGAATAGAATAGAATGTGTGCAGTTTTGGTCTCCAAATTTGAGGAAGGACATTCTTGCTATTGAGGGAGTGCAGCATAGGTTTACAAGGTTAATTCCCGGGATGGCGGGACTGTCATATGCTGAGAGAATGGAGCAGCTGGGCTTGTACACTCTGGAGTTTAGGATGAGAGGGGATCTTCAAGTCAAGTCAAGTCAACTTTATTTGTCACATACACATACAAGATGTGCAGTGAAATGAAAGTGGCAATGCCCACGGATTGTGCAAAAATAACAGAACAGAATAGAACAGAATCAGTATTTACATATTAGAAAAAAAACAGCAATTTAAAAAAGACACAACACAACAGTAAATTGGTACAGTAAATTAGTCCCTGGTAAGATAAGAGTTTACAGTCCTAATGGCCTGTGGGAAGAAACTCCATCTCATCCTCTCTGTTTTCGCAGCATAACAGCGGAGGCGTTTGCCTGACCGTAGCAGCTGGAACAGTCCATTGCTGGGGTGGTAGGGGTCCTTTATTATGTTGCTGGCTCTGGATCTGCACCTCCTGGTGTATAGGGTCCTGTATAGGGAGCGAGTGTAGTTCCCATAGTGCATTCGGCCGAATGCACTACTCTCTGCAGAGCCTTTTTGTCCTGAGCAGAGTAGTTCCCAAACCAGATTGTGATGTTGCCGGACAAGATGCTTTCTACAGCCCCTGAGTAGAAGCACTGAAGGATCCTCAGAGAGACTTTGAATTTCCTCAGCTGCCTGAGGTGGTAAAGGCGCTGCCTTGCCTTACTCACCAGTGCGGCAGCGTGTGATGTCCATGTCAGATCCTCTGTGATGTGGACTCCCAGGTATTTAAAACAGCTCACCCTGTCCACAGTTTTTTATTTATTTTTTATTTATTAGAAGCAAATGTACAAGAGTAGAACTAACGACATATACAATTATACAGCTTCAATTTTAACTTTTTAGCTTTGAATTAGAAGAAAAGAAAAGAGAAAGAGCAAGAAAGAGAAAAAGTGAGATGTGCAAAGATAGGACCCCTAGACTACCAAAGTAGTGGAGCCAAAGTAGTGAATAAAAGAAAGAAAGAAGAGAGGAATAGAAAAAAATAAAAGGACAAAAAGAAAAAGAGAAAGAAAAGTGGTGATATACCTGCCTCTCATCCCTCCCCACCCTGTCCACAGTAGCTTCTTTATCTCCAGTGGCATATACGTCCTCGGATGTTGTGCTCTTCTAAAGTCCACAATCAGCTCCTTAGTTT
Source organism: Amblyraja radiata (assembly GCF_010909765.2). NCBI lineage: Eukaryota > Metazoa > Chordata > Chondrichthyes > Rajiformes > Rajidae > Amblyraja > Amblyraja radiata. The sequence goes on along the minus strand of NC_045958.1, from coordinate 51,491,753 downwards.
ATATTACATTCAAGCGGAGGCTGTTGTCCTGACACCAGAGTGCCAGATCAGCCACCTCCTCCCGGTAGGCCCTCTCATTGTTATCGGAGATCAGGCCCACCAGCACAGTGTCATCAGCAAACTTGATTATAGAGTTGGAGCTGAACCTGGCCACACAGTCATGTGTGTACAGTGAGTACAATAGGGGGCTGAGGACACAACCCTGGGGGGATCCAGTGTTCAGGGTGAGGGTGTTCAATGTATTTTCTCCCATCTTGACTACCTGGGGCCTAGCGGTGAGAAAGTCCAGGACCCAGGCACACAGGGGAGAGTTAAGCTCCAGTTCTAGCAGCTTCTCAGCAAGTCTGGTGGGGACTATCGTATTGAAGGCTGAACTGAAGTCAATGAACAGCATCCTTACGTAGCCCCACTTCTGGCTGTCAAGGTGAGAGAGAGCGGTGTGCAAAACCTGGGAAACCGCATCGTCCGTGGATCTGTTCAGACGGTATGCGAACTGTAGCGGGTCCATGTTGCTAGGAAGGAAGGATCTTATTGAAACATATAAGATTATTAAGCGTTTCGACACGCTAGAGGCAGGAAATATGTTCCCGATGTTGGGGGAGTCCAGAACCAGGGGCCACAGTTTAAGAATAAGGGGCAAGCCATTTAGAACGGAGATGAGGAAAAACGTTTGTGAATCTGTGAAGTTCTCTGCCTCAGGAGGCAGTGGAGGCCAATTCTCTGGATGAGATTTAGAAAGAGTTAGATAGAGCTCTTAAAGATAGCGGAGTCCGGGGATATGGCGAGAAGGCAGGAACAGGGTACTGAATGTGGATGATCAGACATGATCATATAGAATGACGGTGCTGGCTCAAAGGGCCGAATGATCTACTCCTGCACCTATTGAAATGGAATAGGTGACGTTTCGGGTCAGAAGCTTTCTGCAGACTGGATTCTATTCAACCTAAATCATTAACTTTGTTTTTGTCTTGACATGTGCTGCCGGTCCATGCTCTAAGGGTTAACCTTGTGCCTCATTCTTGTTGGCAATGTCGTTTTCAAAGTGTCTAAGCTCCTGATCCATGATGGCAGAACCAAGTTCAAGTCTGAATTATGTGGCACTATCGACGAGCGTCTGACATTCCAGGTGCTGAATTCCATGTTGTAGAGTGAAGGTTGGCTGCGGCTGGTTCCCTACACATCAGCTACCACACAGACTTAACAAAGCAAAGCCTTGATCAAGTTGGCAAGGTGGATCAACGTGACAGGACACTGGACTCCTCTGATCACATTGGTGGGCACACGCATAGGTACAATGCAATCTAAGCACTCGCGCTCACACACTGACCCCCCCCCCCCCCCCCCCCCAGTGGGTTCAGGCACAGAAATCCTTGCCCGCTGCATGCTCCTTACTCCAGGAGCAAATGTAATTCATTAGGTAACAGACGCATTGCCTACATTTGTGATTTTACCCATTAGTACTGATTGAGGAGAAATTTATTTAGTCAGAAGGTAGTGAATCTGTTGAATTTATTGCCACAGAAAGCTGTGGAGGCCAAATGAATTGATATTTTTAAAGTGGAGATTGACAGATTCTTGATTAGTAGGGAGTAGGCAGAAGAATAGGGTTGAGAGGGAAACATAGATCGGCCATTCTCCACCGCGCTCCTGTTAATCCTGGCTGAAATCGGCCAGCCATAGTACCCACACTTTAATAAGGACATGTATTGCTAGGCCATTTTGGTCAAGTATGGTGTTCTCTGTAGAATTGGGACAAGCTTCTGATGGTGCCAGCAAGTCTGGGGCCCAGATCAATGTTGCATTGTCAGTTGACAGATGGATGAGATTTCTGCAAAGAACATCACAGGAAATGTAAAATGCATGGTTCACTGCAAGAGCCTTGTATATATTGTAAATAATGTTGCAAGACAGTTACCCTGTTAAGTGTCGATTGGTTGAAATGTTAAACCCTGTCTGGATTGTTTGAATCCCAGGGGAAATGTTGCATATTCAAGGTTCTGTTAGCCTCTTCCAGAAGCTTCACCTGCAACAATGTAAGGAGATTTCTGTCATTGGCCTGAGTACCTGTCAGTAATGGATTATTGTAATTTGTTGTACTTGATTGGATTGTAAATGTACCACCCCACTGTAGTTCGGACCCTCAAGGTTCGGGGACCTATAAAAGGCAGCCCCCACAAGGTCTGTAGTCGATTTTCTGGAAGAGCGCTTGGGACTATGTGACCTTTGGGAGTGTTTCTGCTTGCAAGAGGCTAAGAGACTTGGCCAAGCAGATACAAGGATCGAACCTGCAGTGGTTTCGGTATCGTATCGCACGTACGTGAGGATGCTCTTCATTGACTATAGCTCTGCATTCAATACGGTCATCCCCACCAAGCTCACCACCAAACTCCACCAGCTAGGCCTCAGCTCGCCAATATGCGATTGGATCCTGAACTTTCTGACGGAGCGACCACAAGCAGTGAGACTGGGCCCGCACCTGTCCTCCACTATCACCCTGAGCACCGACACACCACAGGGCTGTGTACTAAGCCCCATGCTCTACTCCCTCTTCACTCACGACTGTGTTCCTGCATACGACACCAACACCATCGTGAAGTTTGCAGACGACACAACAGTGATTGGGCTGATCACCAACGGTGATGAAACAAAATACAGAGCGGAGGTGCAGAACCTGGCGGACTGGTGCGCACGTAACAACTTGTCACTAAACACCTCCAAGACCAAGGAGCTGATTATTGACTTCAGGAGGTCCCATAATGGAGAATACGCCCCAATCTCCATTTACGGGGAAAGTGTGGAGAGAGTGTCCAGCTTTAAGTTTCTGGGCACTCACATTTCTGAGGACCTCACATGGTCCACCAACACCGCTGCGCTGGTCAAGAAGGCACAGCAATGACTGTTCTTCCTGAGGACATTAAAAAAGACTGGTCTGCCCCAACAGCTGCTGACAACGTTCTACCGCTGCACCACAGAGAGCATATTAACGTATGGCATCTCTGTGTGGTATCTCAGCTGCACGGAGGCGGAGAGGAGAGCTCTTCAGCGCGTCGTCCACAGAGCGCAGAGGATCATTGAGACACAGCTACCAGCCTTGGAGGGCATCTACCACACACGGTGCCTCAGGAAGGCCGTCAGCATCCATAAAGACTCCTCACACCCCTGTAACGGACTGTTCGAACTACTTCACTCCGGCAGATGTTACAAGGCCTTCTACGCCCGAACCCCCAGACTCAGAAACAGCTAGATTCCCAGAGCTATAGCGGCTCTGAACCGGCCCTACTGAGTGCCCCCCATCCCCCCCGGACTGTCTCCCTCGGATGGTCACGTCACACAGCTTATTTATTTATTTTACTCTTCTTTTACATTGGTTGGAAGCTGCATACTAAATCTCGTTGCACTGACGTGCAATGACAATAAAAGATATTATTATTATTATTATTATTATTATTATCATTATCATTATCATTATCATTATTATTATTATTATTATTATTATTATTATTATTATTATTATTATTATTATTATTATTATTATGTATAGGGTGATTTGTTATGCTTTCTAAAAATAAAGCTTAGTTGTTCCAGTGCTTGAATCAGTGGTTTATTGACTGACCTAGACTGGGGGGAAGCTTAGAAAGAGCTTATTTACACTCCAGCAATTGAACCTGCTGCTGCCTCATGTTCCTGTTGCTGTATGAGGGGGAAGGGGGTGCTGTGCCCAGCCAACGAGCCAAAGGATGTTTGCCGGGAAACAACTATGGCTTCCACTCGCTGGAAAACCACACTCCCAACATAAAACTTCCTCTGTCCACTCCTTCCACAGATGCTGCCTGACCCACTCAGTTCATCAAGCACTTTGGCTTTTACAGTTGCCTGTTTCCGTTTTAGCAATCTAACCTCAGTAAATGACGGTACACAACACCACTACACATCCTGCAACTTGACACCTTAAATATACTCAATGACTGATTGAAAACCCATAGACCATTGGACCTCTGTGCAAAAGATCTTTCTACCTCACTCATCAATGTACGACCTTTGTCATCCCGTTTACTCACCTCTGTAGGAAATAGAGCCTCATAGGAACAGGCCCTTTGACCTCCGATGTCTGTGCCAACCACGATGCCAAACTAAACTAATCCCATCTACGTCCACAAGGTTCATATCCCTCTATTCCCTGTTTGTTCATGTATTTCTAAATGCTTCACAAAATGTTGTTAAAAAACATAGAGCAGTGAAACACAGGAACTCTCACTACCCATTCAATTGTGTGTATATATTTATATTATGGTATATGGACACACTGATCTGTTTTGTAGTAACTGCCTACTATGTTCTGTGTGCTGAAGCAAAGCAAGAATTTCATTGTCATTAGAGTGGTGAATCTGTGGAATTCTCTGCCACAGAAGGTAGTTGAGGCCAGTTCATTGGCTATATCTAAGAGGGAGTTAGATGTGGCCCTTGTGGCTAAAGGGATCAGGGGGTATGGAGAGAAGGCAGGGATGGGATACTGAGTTGGATGATCAGCCATGATCATATCAAATGGCGGTGCAGGCTCGAAGGGCCGAATGGCCTACTCCTGCACCTATTTTCTATGTTTCTATGTTTCTATTGTCCTATCAGGGACACTTGACAATAAACTCACTTGACTTGACTTGAACAAAAAAATGTGCGTTGGAGTGCTGTCATGGAAGATGAGGCAAATTCAGCACCAAACCTTGTTCTGCACCCAACCTTGTTCTGCACCATCCCTCTGCTACCTCAGCATCTCTGAAACCTGTGACCTTTGTCACCAGAAAGCTGCATGAAGAAGCCACTACCTGCAGTTTCCTCTCTAAGTTTAGTTCAGTTTAGTTTAGAGATACAGCGCAGAAACAGGCCCTTCGGCCCTGCGAGTCCATGCCGACCAGGGATCCCCATACGCTAGCACTATCCTACACACGAGGGAAAATTTACAACTTTACCAAAGCCAATTAACCTACAAATCTGTACATCTGGATTGTGGGAGGAAACCGGAGCACTCGGGGGAAACCCACATGGTCACGGGGGAAGGTTCAAACTCCGGACAAAGAGCACCCATAGTCAGGATCGAACGCGGGATTCTGGTGCTGTGAGGCAACAACTCTACCGCTGCACCACTGCGCACCTCGACGCTAACTTAGAAGTATACCCCTGTCTCTTCATCGTTAACAAGTCAAACATTTTGGACTCCCAACCTAACAGCATTTGGGAGTAGCTTTATCAAATGAGAAAATTCACCACCATCAAAGGAAATTAGGGATGGACAATAAGTGCTGGCCTTGTCAGTGATGTTCATTCACATCATCTAAGGTGAATTTAAAACATAACAGCTAATGGAAGAAACTGAGTATTTAGACAAAGTAGGCAGTCTTTGCAATCCACCATATCACTACCCATTCAATTCATCTGAATGGGCATCAAAGGAATATGCACAATGAATTATTCTAGAATTGCACAGATAATACAGGCTTTAGCATGTCATTTGTTTAAATTTACCAAGCTATTCATTTCAAAGCTTTGAGTCACGAAGCTTGTTCCGCAACCATGGCTTGTAACTGCATACTGTGAATTACAGCCAAAGGTCGTATGCTTCCTTTATTTTGGCATGTTTTCACTGGTTCCAGATCAAATATGTTACATGAACTGGCAAGGAGAAATTAAGCAAACCAGTCTGGATTGCAATGTTTCTAAAACAATTGTGTCTAGAGGACATACGAGGGCAGAGCTATGAATGCAGTAGTATAATTACTGCCCTGTACCCAGTGCTTCTTGTACAGGCTAAACGGTGCCTGTCCGCATATCAATTAAAAATTAAGCTACATCTACCAACAATTTTTCCTAATATATTGCACTCTTCTGTTTTGATTTTGTGACTAATCAACTTCCAATTTAATAAACATAAAAAATGTTAAATCATCAAAATGCAAAATGTTTAAAAATCTAGTTTTTAACATTTTACTAGTGCCACCATGCTTTACCAGCACGTACCACCACAAACAAAGCACTGCCTGTACATATTTCTTCACACCGCAGAGCCACTTTACACCTTGATCCTCAATCATGCTTCTTGTGAACATTCCTGCGAATTTTCAATATGAAAAGAACAGGGGTGGCATATCATTTATACACCACAAGTTTAAGAATGGAAGCTTAATTCACTCCTTGACTCAAATTGTGGCCTAGGATTTTTCAAATAACAATATGAATTGACGATGAGAGGATTTACCTTTTGCATCAAGCAATATCTCCACAAACTCCCCTTTGAGCCATATTAAGCACTGTTCAATTCACCCCCTCACTACTCCATTTCGCAAAATGTTCTGTAGTAATCAACAGATTTCCAAGCAAATCATATGAAACATAGAAAATAGGTGCAGGAATAGGCCATTCGGCCCTTCGAGCCTGCACCGCCATTCAATATGATCATGGCTGATCATCCAACTCAGTATCCTGTACCTGCCTTCTCTCCATACCCCCTGATCCCTTTAGCCACAAGGGCCACATCTAACTCCCTCTTAAATATAGCCAATTAACTGGCCTCAACTACCTTCTGTGGCAGAGAATTCCACAGATTCACCACTCTCTGTATGAAAAATGTTTTCTCATCTCGGTCCGAAAAGACTTCCCCCTTATCCTTAACTGTGACCCCTTGTTCTGGACTTCCCCAACATCAGGAATAATCTTCCTGCATCTAGCCTGTCCAAACCCTTAAGAATTTTATAAGTTTCTATAAGATCCCCCCTCAATCTTCTAAATTCTAGCGAGTACAAGCCGAGTCTATCCAGTCTTTCTTCATATGAAAGTCCTGACATCCCAGGAATCAGTCTGGTGAACCTTCTCTGTACTCCCTCTATGGCAAGAATGTCTTTCCTCAGATTAGGAGACCAAAACTGTACGCAATACTCCAGGTGTGGTCTCACCAAGACCCTGTACAACTGCAGTAGAACCTCCCTGCTCTTATACTCAAATCCTTTTGCTATGAATGCTAACATACCATACCAAATCACCCAACAATAACATATCATCAGTGCAAAGGATCACTGTAATATCTTCAGAAAAGTGTCAGGCACATGGCACATGGAAGAGCAGGGAATGGAGGGATGTGGATCATGTGCAGATAGAGATTAGTTTATCTTGGCATCATGTTCAGCACAGACATTGTGGGCCAAAGGGCTTGTATCTGCACTGTACTGTTCCATGTTCCATGTTCTGTGTTTTAACGAGACTTGAAAGCCATCCTTTATGATGCCAGCCAATACATAATAGATGGCAACACTAAAGATGTGATTGCAGGCACAACATTCATTCATTTTTGTAAAAGCTGTAGGATGCAGCATCTAGAACTGACATACAATTGTCATATAGAATCCACCTGTATCTATAACATCCAAACCTTTTCCCAATACCATGTAAGGGTACCAAAGCATCTGGATAAACAGGGTCTGATTAGGAACAGTCAACATGGATTTGTGCCTGGAAGGCCATGTTTGACTAATCTTCTTGAATTTTTTGAAGAGGTTACTCGGGAAATTGATGAGGGTAAAGCAGTGGATGTTGTATATATGGACTTCAGTAAGGCCTTTGACAAGGTTCCTCATGGAAGGTTGGTTAAGAAGGTTCAATGGTTGGGTATTAATGGTGGAGTAGCAAGATGGATTCAACAGTGGCTGAATGGGAGATGCCAGAGAGTAATGGTGGATGGTTGTTTGTCAGGTTGGAGGCCAGTGACTAGTGGGGTGCCACAGGGATCTGTGTTGGGTCCACTGTTGTTTGTCATGTACATCAATGATCTGGATGATGGTGTGGTAAATTGGATTAGTAAGTATGCAGATGATACTAAGATAGGTGGGGTTGTGGATATTGAAGTAGATTTTTAAAGTCTACAGAGAGATTTATGCCAGTTGGAAGAGTGGGCTGAAAGATGGCAGATGGAGTTTAATGCTGATAAGTGTGAGGTGCTACATCTTGGCAGGACAAATCAAAATAGGACGTACATGGTAAATGGTAAGGAATTGAAGAATGCAGGTGAACAGAGGGATCTGGGAATAACTGTGCACAGTTCCCTGAAAGTGGAATCTCATGTAGATAGGGTGGTAAAGAAAGCTTTTGGTGTGCTGGCCTTTATAAATCAGAGCATTGAGTATAGAAGTTGGGATGTAATGTTCAAATTGTACAAGGCATTGGTGAGGCCAATTCTGGAGTATGGGGTACAATTTTGGTCGCCTAATTATAGGAAGGATGTCAACAAAATAGAGAGAGTACAGAGGAGATTTACTAGAATGTTGCCTGGGTTTCAGCAACTAAGTTACAGAGAAAGGTTGAACAAGTTAGGGCTTTATTCTTTGGAGCGCAGAAGGTTAAGGGGGGACTTGATAGAGGTCTTTAAAATGATGAGAGGGATAGACAGAGTTGACGTGGATAAGCTTTTCCCACTGAGAGTAGGGAAGATTCAAACAAGGGGAATGACTTGAGAATTAAGGGGCAGAAGTTTAGGGGTAACATGAGGGGGAACTTCTTTACTCAGAGAGTGGTGGCTGTGTGGAATGAGCTTCCAGTGAAGGTGGTGGAGGCAGGTTCGTTTTTATCATTTAAAAATAAATTGGATAGTTATATGGACGGGAAAGGAATGGAGGGTTATGGTCTGAGCGCAGGTATATGGGACTAGGGGAGAATACGTGTTCGGCACGGACTAGAAGGGTCGAGATGGCCTGTTTCCGTGCTGTAATTGTTATATGGTTATATGGTTATATGGTTATAAGGGGCTAATTTAAAAGCATTTCAAAAATGAATTATAACAATATAAATTAACTTCCCCAGAACTTTATAAAGCACTGTAATCTTGAACAAAACTGCAGCTCCTACACATTCTACAGAAGAATGAAATTCAACCTTTATCTTTCCACTTATCCCAAAGGGCAACAGAGCATTTGATATGCCTACCATCATACCTACAATCCATGATATGAGTAGCTCTTAAGAGCTTTCTTTAGATCATATGGGTTTGATTTAGTGCCAAGCACCATTAATCAAGTATTGATTCAGTAGTTGCTGCTCTCAAGAGTTGTAGCTAAAGTTTGAACATACCCTTATTCTCTCTATGGTTCAGGGCAACATGTCATTAGTGTTTGTTTAATACAAATTTGTTTTAATTGCTGCTTTCCACAGATGTGGAATGAGAAGTATCCATTGTCGCTCTGTAACTAAATACTTATACAGTTCCTTGCCCTTTATCTCCATAAAGTGCATTGTCATTATCCTCCTCTGCATTGAAAGAGAATTGTTAGTCTTAAGTAAAACCACATAACCACCAGAGACACCTACACACCCACACAATAGTCAATCGGCAACATTACACGAGGATTGGCGTCAATGGATCTGTGAGTTCATGCAAACATGAACTGTTGCGTTAATTTCCTGTTACACATTGGCCTAACCCGTTTTACCTGAACAGGAGCATGACAACTGTGCGCAACACCTTAAAGTTGAGTCACTTAAGTGCCATTAAGATTGAAGTGCCTGCTGGTGACCCAACTGATCCCTTTACTCCACAGTAACTGCAGGATGAAGCTGCCGGAGTTTACATATGACCATAAGTTATAGGAATACAATTAAGTCCATCAAGTTTACTTCATCATTCAATCATAGCTCAGCTACTTTCCACTCTCAACCCCATTCTCCTGCTTTCTCCCTCTAAGCTTTGACACCCTTACCAATCAAGAACAAGTCAATCTCTGCTTTAAAAATACCCAATGACTTGGCCTTCACAACAGTCTGTGGCAATTAATAGTAAGATTAAACGAGAACTTACCAGTTTGAAGTTTGATCTGTATTTTATGAGGAGTTACGATGAGGGATTACGTGAAGAACCCGCTCAGTGCGCAGGCGCGGCATACTTCCAAGCAGCGGTGTGGAATCACAGATAGACACAGTTATTTGAAGTAAACATAGTAAAGATAAGGAGACATCAATTTATTAGTTTGATCCATATAATGAGGGTGGGAGCGGAGGGCACGTAATCCCTCATCGTAACTCCTCATAAAATACAGATCAAACTTCAAACTGGTAAGTTCTCGTTTAATCTTACTATTTTACTTCGGAGTCACGTGAGTGACTACGTGAAGACTTCAAAGCTCTGTGATTTCAAACCGTGTAACAGTTCATACTTCACTCGCTGCCGAAGTCATTCGAGGGAGGAAGTATGTTATCGTAATCAACCATGAATCTGTTTGTAAAAACAATAATGGTGTTATTAACAACAACAAGACCAATTGCTCCCCCGGGCTTAAATTATATATTTTTTGCAGATTCTTTTTCTGCAAACGATACAGGTTCTGTCAGTGGTTTGTTATAAAAGTTTGGAACGTATACTCCCTAGACCACCCTGCAGTAGCCAGGATGTGGTCCATAGGCTCGTCCATCCTCTTAGTTACTGACGTGGAAGCTGTCCTGGTGGAATAAGATTTTATACACGTTAGTATTTACTCCAGCAACTCCCAGTACCTGCTTGAGCCACTAGAGATAGTTTAGCTCATCACCCGACCATGAGGTTTCCTGTGGCTGACCCATAAGGCTTTTTCCTCTCCCTCGGTATTCCTTATTGTGTCGATCTCTAAGTGGGTCATGACACATAAAACGTGGTTCAGGTGGGTATGCCCGGAATTTCATGACTGGACCTGATGTTCCTGGTCTGTTCTGTTTGGCCAACCCTTGAATGGGCATGTGACACTATCTGGTGTTATAACCATGTTGTCCCATCGCAGTAGATGGGAGAGCTGGCTCTTTGTGTTGATGTAAGGCCACCAGCATGTCCATCTTCAGGGTAGGCTGTTCCAGGGTGAGTGACCTGGCTGGTGATCATCCCCTAAGGTATGTCAGGATTTCACTGACATCCCAATTTGGGTGTACCTATTTCTGGGGAATGGATTGATATACCTCTCCTGTATCTGATCACCAGTGAGCGGTACCCAAGTTGAGTAGGCTAACAGAACATGTCCTTCATTGTGGTGAAGACCTGCCAGGAGCTCCAGTACAGTTTTTTGTTATAGTTGAATGTGTAATTCCTGTTTTGGAAAACAGTGTACCATTTCTTGATGCTCCTCAGGTATGTTCCCTAGGATATGCTACGGAATACTGTCATGAGGTTGATAGTGCTGCTGATCCAAGCACAGCAATGGTCTTCCCAATTCTGCAATTCTTTTAATGACCATGTCGAGGATCACTGGGAACCATGCTTGTGGATTTGGTCCACTGTAATTTGCGTAGTACCCGACTGATGAAGCCGTAGTACCTATTGAAGAGGTAGAAGGAAAGGAAAACATAGAGATTAGGTTCCCCCCACCCCTCAATACGCGGGAATGTCTCCATTGCCGCTGCCTTGAGATTGGTTTCATGTGACGTAAGTTAGTACGTGGTGATTTAATTGGATATAAGGAATCGATATCTGGTGTCCATATTGCTTAGTGATTTCAGCAAATATTTTTGGTTTAAATGTATGTTTACAGTATTTAGCTCACCTGATAGGTGAGTTACTGATGGTCAAACATGTTTGACGACATACGGTTTCCAATTGTTAATAAATTGTCACCTAATATCGATGTTCTCCGCCCAAGTGGTTTGGTATATGCCACCACTGATGTTGTTATCTTATAAACGAACATGCAAATTTGGTGGATTACTGAGCAAATGCTTCACTAGAATTAAGTAAGTTAATATATAACATGTTTAAGTCAATTCATATTGGCATTAAGTATTACAAGCTCAGTAACACATCAGGACACATAAGATGTTACTCAAAACAGGTGGAAGTGTACAACCATAATCCTTCCTGCCGATAAATTCCATGATAACACTACAGATTCATCCATTTGCCCCCATATTACAGGTATGGAGATAGTTTTGAACTAGTATCTCAGCTCATAGGAAAGGTACAAAGTTCAGTAGCTGGTAATGCTGCTATATCCCAATTACTTTGGCACGTAGTTGATTGGTGGTTAATGCACCATGACTGATAGTCTTAATGAATACCAGATAACAACGTTGTGGATGGTCAACTTAAATATCTGGATATATATTTTGTGCACCGTTCCCAGAGGCACTGCAATACTGGGTCGATGCGTGGAGTGGACGGAGCAAGCCCCTATTCCATCTCCCTGTTCCAAAATTCAATTTAATATATGGTCCCTAGATAAGGGACGTATCAGATTATTAAACTGATAAGAACAGATACTACACTTGATCTTAGCCAAAAGGCCGAGAAGCGATGCAGCTAAAGCTGTATCCAAGGATAGTTTGTCGTTAATATATAGACATGCCATGATGGAATGTTTCTAAGTGTCAGGGCTAGTTGATTCTGGATAACTTTGACTTAAATGCCGCAACGCTCATCATGGTTACTCCATCCAGGTAATTGTGGTATATCCGAAACTTATATGAGAAGGTACTGAATAGTGTGCATCTTCAAGGTCGATGTCTACCATAAAGTATCCTTGGATCCATGGTAGTAGTTACAAATCCCATGAATGGGTATACCTGGTGAAATACTCAAGTGGTTTATCAACGATGGTGCGACATTCACCATCGTGGGAGGGTAGACCACTTAGGGTGCTTGCTGAATTGGTGGCAAGATATTAATTCTATTCCCCTTGTATTTATTTTTTGGTATATAACTACCAAGAGTGATAGCTTCCTAACCAGGCGTGATTCATCCACCCCTTGTTAGTACAACCCTTAACCTTTATGTGATGGTAGGAACCATACTTATCTGTCTTCATTGTTGTTTTCTTTGGTTTCTGGTTCCTTGTTCTTGTAGGGACGATGTTTGTTGGGGGGTGGCGCATTTTCCCCTGGGGCCTGCTCTGGGCCGTGGCCTAAAATGCTACGGGTTTGGCATGCAGGCCCCGAGCTTTCACCAGTACCATGAGGTAGACGCCCCTGGTGGACACGTAGAGGTACTGCTGTCTGGTTTAGTGTGGTGCTCATTCCAGACTCTGCCCTCTTGTGCCGAATAGTTTGAACACTTCGTCCAGTTTTTTAGGACTGGTTTGGTAAGTGCCAGGTAGCAGGATCTGTGCTTGTGAGGTCGGCGTTCTCATAGTCCTGTTAATTTCATAGATTGAGGGCAGGTTTGTGAGTTCATTTCAGAAGTTATGAGGTATGCCGTTGAACAGTAGGGTCAGGTGTTTTGCCATACTACCCTGCCCTTCTGGAATGAGCAGGTGGACATGATAGCCGACGTCAGGGTACCAAATGCATTTTTTAAATATTTAGGTTAAATGCGCTGCTCAATGTATCCCCCAATAATGGCGGGCACTTTGAGTAAATGCAATTTAGGGGAGGCGTGATAAAACCAACGCCTCATGGCTACCTGTCTTGGAGAGGTTTTTTGGAAAAGACAGGTAGTAAGCTGGCCATCAGTTGAGACTGAAAAGCCATCTCGCTAGTGGTGGAGCCACATAGCGGCCACACCCAGCAGCTCTTCCTGATCCTGTACCTCAAGCATACTCCCGATATTGTTCAGCCAGTGACCCCTCTTCATGACCAGCCCAGCCACTGGTCACCCCAAAGCTAACCACACTAAGGAGGAAGCAATGGGCAGTGCCTAGGCACTGTGGAGGGTATGCCTGAACCCTCCAGCGAGACTGCCCCTCACGTAGCGTGTCTCGCAGGAGCTCCTGCTCCAGGAGCCGCTCCAGCGGCTCAGGCGGCTGTCTCTCTCCCTGCGGGTGGAGAGACGTCCCCTCCGACAAGTCGGAAGCCACCGGCCGGATGCCTCTTCGGATGGCTGAACATCCAGCCCGCAGCTCAGGCACTAGCGGGACTGGCTTCGGCGCGGTGTGGGGATAGTGGAGCGCCCGGTAAATGTTCCTACCGCCTTCTTCTGGAGCTTTTGTGCCTTGTAGTAGCGAGAGCGCCCCTCAAGCAGCGCGTCTCGCAGGCACCTGCACCGAGAGCCGCTCCAGCGGCTCAGGCGGCTCTCTCTCCCCCCGTGCGGGTGGAGAGACGTCCCGTCCCAAATCGGGAACACCTGCCGGATGCCTCTTCGGGTGGCTATACATCCAGCCCGCTATCGGGCTGGGCTCGGCACGGTGTCGGGGAATTACGGAACACCGGGTAAACGTCCCTACCGCCTGTTGCTGCCCCCCTTCCCCCCGACGGGAAACGTTCCTCCTTGAACGGGGGACAGTTTTGTTCCAGAGCCTTTTTCTCTGCCTGTAAAACACAAGCAGAAAAAGGGGCTGCCCTGTAAAAGAAAACCCGACCTCAGGGTACTCACCTGACGGTCCGTTTCACTGTTGCGGGAGAACTTAGGCTCTCCCGCTGCCGCTGTTGCACTGCTGGCGTAATGTCGCGCCTGCGCACTGAGCGGGTTCTTCACGTAGTCACTCACGTGACTCCGAAGTAAAATTCTACAGATTCACCACCCTCTGGCTAAAGTAATCCATCCTCATTTCCATTCTGAAGACATGTCCTTTTATTCTGAAGCTGTGTCCTTTGGTTCTAGACTCCCATTACTGCAGTGGTTCTTACCTTTTTGGCACCAGTACGCGCATACGCGAACAAAATTACTGTATGTGGTATGTACCTTTGTTAGGTTCCTAAACATGGGTTCAACAAATTGATATGTTATTTGGGTCCCCTTCCTGATCCCCGGCAAAGCCCCAAACTACCCCCATAGGGTTATAGTCATAGGTTAAGAACCACTGCATTACTGGAAACATCTTTTCCATGTCCATGCAGAGGCTTCTAACCACCACATTGGAGTGAAAAGGATCTGTCAGGACTACCGCTCCTCGTTCATAAATAATTACCTGTGCTAATAGAGGTGGATGAAGCACATATTTGAATGGAGAAACATAAATCTGATAACTTTTGAAGGGACACATAAACATATAGAACATACATTACACATATCCACATTCATCATCGATTCACCAAAGATCATGTTCCCTCTGCCATCTACAGCCTTATGTATGCTTCTGTGCAAAATGCTTGGAATTGTTTTAAAGTTATCTTTATTGGCTACTTCTGACACACCTTGTTGCTTTCTGCCAATGGCCTAAGTGTGAGAATTTCCACGCAACATTAAGAAGGGAACCCTTGTATTAGCTGGGCACAGTGACTAGGACCCAGTTAAGTGTGTGAAGTAGTGTCAGGGCATGAGACTGGTGGTACCTTAGTAAACTATTGTGGATTATGTGATTTTAGGGAGAAGCATCTATTGAGTACCCTGGAGTTGCAAAGACTTCCACAAGGATAGAATACGCAAAGATAATCATCTTGGCGGCTTATTTTACAGACCCTCCAACAAAGGGTACAGGGTCTCATTCTAATCGATTCCTATCACCCTGGCTTTGATCTGGCAATACTTCTCTAACAGAGTGAAAACAAGTTCTTGTACATTAGTAAAAATTAAGTCAACTGAAGGCTGATTTGGTTACAAAGAAAATATGTAAGTGTTCACTAATAAAGCTGCAAAACAGACAGGCATCAAACTTCTAGAATCTTTTACTCCTTTCTTCCACACATGAAATTTGAAAAATACACCTGAGACTTAATTTCTGATCTAAAATTTTTAATATTGGGCCACAACCTTGTGAGGGCTCGCTGAGGAGTTGGTGAAGTTCCTGGACAGTTGTATAGATGTTGAGCCAAACTCTGGATTTATTTCTGTATCCAATCCTCAGATTGGATGGGACAACCGATGTAGCCTCATTCATTTGAATGTCATGAGCAACCTCATTTAAAAGGTAGGTTTAGGTAAGCTTTGGGTATTTTTCTTTATTTTGGCATGTATTTTTATTTTTAATTAATTAGCAGCAGCTTCAATTTATTGTTAATACATACAGGTGGTATGTATGGCATAGTGGCACATCGATAGAGTTGCTGCCTTACAGAACCAGAGACCCAGGTTCGATCCAGAGTCTGTACAGAGTTTGTACGTTCTCCCTGTGACTGCGTGGGTTTTCTCTGGGTGCTCCAGTTTCCTTCCACACTCCAAAGACGTACAGGATTGTTGGTTCATTGGCTTTGGTAAAAATTATAAATTGTCCCGAGTGTGTAGGTGTACAGGGTGATCGCTGGTCGGCACAGACCCGGTGGACCAAAAGGCCTGTTTCCACATTTTAACTCGAAGCTAAACTAAACATTTATCATTCTTCTATTTTTTTTTAAAGAAAAAGTGATTATTTTCCCAACTTTTGTTAGCCCTTCCGATTGCACAATGTTGCGACTGCATAGTCTCCTACAGTCGCCTAAAATGTCGCCTAAGTGGGACAGGCCCATTAGGCTATTTTTAGGCGACTGTCATATTTGTCGCAGGTCGCTGAAAAACTGGCGACTGGACCCCCCTTCGACATAAGATTTGAAATAGAATCATTACTTTAACAACAAAAATAAACCGGTCAGCACTGGCGGCACCACCACCACCTACGTTAACCTGGCAACAACCTATGTTAACATGGCGACAACTACGACAGCACCTACATCAGAAGAAGTCCAGCTGCGCTCATTGGCATCAAACCCACTGTCGCCGACTGTATCCAAATTTTTTTCAACATATTGAAAATCCAGCGGCGACCAAAAAGATGCTACGACTCTTTGGGCGACTGAGGAGACTACTCACGACCATACAGGCGATACCCTGGCAACCATGTGGCGACAGCCTAGTTGCCTGTAGTCGTCTAAATAATCGCCTAAGTTGGACAGGCCCTTTAGTCTCGTCACCTTATGGCCTACTTGCTGCTCAGTAACCATTGCCACGCAGACAGATCACTGCCACAATCTGTCACAAACCTTGGGATTAACACAGTGGGGAACAACAGCAAAGTACAGTCCGAGGACAAACTCAGTCATAATCTCTTCCACACAGTAGCAATGCCTCCAGCACATCTACAGAAACAACAACCTCCACATGTGGTCCGAGTGCTATCATCTCCAAGGTCCCCACCTACCCACACAACTTCACTATTCTTGTGAGTGCTGCTAGGTTAGACTCAATAGCATTTTTGATGCGTTTTCACAACATGCACTGCAACCGTTTAAACTTACATCTGACTTAATATCTCAGTATCAAACTTTGACGGTTCATAAGCTTCATAAGGTTCATTTATTGTCACATACACCAATTGGTGTCGTGAAATTTCACTGGCCAGGTCAGTCATACAATATAAAAAAGCAACAGACACAAAAAAACACATTTTAACATAAGCACATCCATCACAGTGACTCCTACACATTACTCACTATGATGGAAGGCGAAAATAAAGGTCAAGTCCTTCCCTTTTTGTTCTTTCTTGGTCAGGGGCCTCCACAGTTATCACTATTGTGAAAAATCTTGGTGCATTTTATTGCATTATAGGCACTATATAAATGAAAACAAATATTGTTATCCTGGGATGGGCAACAAAATATCAGCATGTGACAATCATATGCAGAGAAACTATATTCTGCACTCTGATGTTTCTAGTCCCCTTGCTCTGCCTGCTACATAGTAAACCCTCATAATAACAGGCCGTAGAACAGGGAATGGTGTCCATTATTGCCAGTTGTCCGCTATAATGTCATATGAGGAAACACTAGGCTTGTATTCACTGGAGTTTAGAAGAATGAGGGGGATCTTATAGAAACATATAAAATTATAAAAGGACTGGACAAGCTAGATGCAGGAAAAATGTTCCCAATGTGGGGCGAGTCCAGAACCAGGGGCCACAGCCTTAGAATAAAGGGGAGGTCATTTAAGACTGAGGTGAGAAAAAACTTTTTCACCCAGAGAGTTGTGAATTTATGGAATTCCCTGCCACAGAGGGCAGTGGAGACCAAGTCACTGGATGGATTTAAGAGAGAGTTAGATAGAGCTCTAGGGGCTAGTGGAGTCAAGGGATATGGGGAGAAGGCAGGCACGGGCTATTGATAGGGGACGATCAGCCATGATCACAATGAATGGCGGTGCCGGCTCGAAGGGCCGAATGACCTCCTGCACCTATTTTCTATGTTTCTATTGAATTGAATCCTTTATTTGTCATTCAGACCTTTCGGTCTGAACGAAATGCTGTTGCCTGCAGCCATACATGTAATAATAACAAAACACAATAAACACAAATTAACATCCACCACAGTGAGTTCACCAAACACCTCCTCACTGTGATGGAGGCAAAAGTCTTAGAGTTACTGTCTCTTCCCTCCTCTTCTCCCTCTGCGCCGAGGCGATACCCCACCGGGCGATGGTATCAGTCCCGCGGTTCAAGCTCCGCGGCCAGGGGGTGGTCGAAGCTGCCTGCAGCTGTTACAACGGGTGCTCCGGAAAACAGGCACCAGCCTGTGACCTGCGAGCTCCCGACATTGTCCTCCACTGGCCCGCGGCCGAGCCCCGGATCCAGGTCGCCGCCGCCAGAACGCCGCCTCAGCCGCCAGAGCACCGTCTCCGCCCCGCACCGGGCCGCCCACAAGGCAGCGTCTCAGCCCCGCACCGGGCTACCCCCACGGGAGCACCTTCCAGCCGGGAGCCGGTCCGCCCTCACCGGAGCACCTTCCAGCCGATAGCCAGGCCACCCACACGGCAGCGGCTCAGCCCCGCACCGGGCTGCTCACATGGGAGCGCCTTCCAGCCTGGACCCAGGCCGCTCACACGGGAGCGCCTTCCAGCCGGTAGCCGTGCTGCTCACACAGGAGTGTCTCAGCCCCGCGCCGTCCGCCCTCACCGGAGCGCCGAGTCGTGCCGCTACCCGGACGTCGCCACAGCTCAAAGACGACCAGCCTCGCGTTGGTGAGGCCTGGCTGGCTCTACCTCCGGACCCTCGAGGTCGGTCGCAGGTTGGAGGCCGCCAGCTCCGCCATTAGGCCTCAGCGCAGACGGGGGAAGAGAAGGGGGATACGACAAAAAAAGTCGCATTCCCCCGAAGGGAGAGACAGAAAGCTCTGTTTCACCCTCCCCCCACACACATAACACCACCTAATAACCAAAAAAATTACTAAACTAGACAAAAAAAAACAACACAAAAAGCAAAAACAGACAGACTGCAGGCGAGCCGCAGCTGTATCACAGCGCCGCCACTTCCGGAGCGCCACCACTTCTATGTTTCTATAATCCAGTAAGGTATTATCATACCTTAGTAGAAACAATAATAGTAGAAACAAACGACTGCAGATGCTGGTTAATACACGAAAGGACAGAAAGTGCTGGAGTAACTCAGCAGCTCTGGAAAACATGGATAGTGACATTTCAGGTCGACACCCTTCTTTGGACTCTCAGCCTGCAATCCAGGTGAGTTGAGGGTCCCGGCCTGCTGGCGGCCGGGCGAAAGACAAGAATCGGCGGAGTCATTGGTTGCGGCCGGAGTGCAGGTGAGTGTCGGTGGTGACGATGTCGGCAGCAGACACAGCCTGGAAGTGGCCGAGGAAACTATGTGAGTCGTCAGTGGTAGCAGAAGGTCCGGCCTGCAAGCGGCACAAGCCGGGAGTGGTGCGGGCAGCCGGTGCTATAAGCTGTTACCTTGTATCTCGGTACACGTGACAATAATAAACCTAAACCTATATCACAAGAATTTTTTATAGTGAGGTTGTTACAACGTACGACCTGTCCTGACACTTAGGCAATTCCACTTTAAGAAAATGGCAAAGACAGATCTTTGATGTTTTTATGAAAACAATTAAATGGATTGCAAACCCATTTAAATGAACTGTGGCATGTACACACAGAGGTTATGTTTCTCCACATTATAAAGTAGCACTAATTTTCATTGGAAATATGAGAAAGTTGGCAGTATCAGATGAACAAATTCTATCTCTATAAGAGCATCTATCAGTAATTTCTGCTTGACTGCTACATTAAGCTTTAACCCTGACTAAGTTACAAGCATCGTGATGGACAGTACAATTAATCCCTTTGGCATATTTCTCAGTTATTTCAATTTAGTAAATGTGTTTACAGAAAAGTCATAGCTCTCAAGCAGATTATAAGAGAAATAGAAGTGATTTTTACTTCCTTCCCATGGGAATTTTTAAAAGCTGCCACTTCGTCCAAAAATAGGAGGTTAACTGTTCTAGTACAGGTTCGTAATAAGCCCTTGTGTTAAGGATATCATTTCATATAGAAAAGCTAACAATGGCACAAGAATAGCATTTTGAGGTTCCCGAACTTTACAAAAGAAATGAACAAATTAAGTTTAAGAACTTTTGCTTTGTTTTAAGTTAACTAAGAACAACACACTTTGCACTTCTTCTGAAGTTACTGAATGTGTTTTCCCACCTCCCCAGCATCACACCAGAGGTTACTAAAACCACTCAGTCAACTTCACACCTTTCCTGGTGGCAAAGCAGATACATAGCCTCCCAGCCAAGCATTAAGCACTGCAGTTCCAATAAAGATGCAATACTTTTTTTCCACTTCAAAAGAAGAACAGCTGTTATGAACAGAAACATTTGTAACAGCTGTCTTTCATGGATGTAAAAGCTACACTGCCCTGACTAAGGGAAATGGTACTTTTCCTATTACATCTCAACTGTGTAAAACTCTGACAACATACTCCATCCAAATCAGAGGTAGACAAAAATGCTGGAGAAACTCAGTGGGTGAGGCAGCATCTATGTTGCATTCTGAAGAAAGGTTTCGACCCGAAACGTTGCCTATTTTCTTCGCTCCATAGATGCTGCCTCACCCGCTGAGTTTCTCCAGCATTTATGTCTACCTTCGATTTTCCAGCATCTGCAGTTCCTTCTTAACCATCCAAATCAGAGTTCTTTTTTAATGACTATCAGAAATATTAGCTATTGTCTTGGTTTCTACATGAAGTACACATTTGGATAATTATCTGATTAACTATATGGCATGTCACAATAGGTGTGTAGCAAACTCAATAGGTGTGTAGCAAACCTGTCACAATAGGTGTGTAGCAAACTCGATATCGTGCCAGGAATCATTTCCTGTATTTCTAATGGCTTTCTATACACTGCCTTCCTTTAACTTTCATTTTCTATTTGGGTACAATAAAGAATATTCTGAAGATAAATTAGGCAAATTGAAAGGAAGGGAGAGATTGAAATAAAACCCTATATTAGATCAATGTAATAAATGGCCATTACTATTTCATTTCATTTGCAATTTATCTCAGCACAATGATAGTTCGCTCTAAGCCTTAGCCTGCAAGGGATAATATATCCAAGGTACCTGCTCTTGTGTACAATGTATTAATCATAGTGAAAGATTAAATAGCACAATAGTTCACCAGGGACAGACATTGCCTGTCTCAAGCATAAAAGGGAGAGAAGGACTTTCTGCTACAGAACACTTTTCATGTTCCATTCAGGTTGCTCCACAATTCTTTACAGCTTATGAAGTCCCATTGAAGCGCAATCATTGTGGCAATGTAGGATATCCAATAGCCAACATGCACATAGTAAACTTCCTCAAACAGCATTGTGATAATGAGCAGATACCTGTTTTTGTAATGGAATGTCTCCAGCAAAATATCAGGAATAATTCCTGAGGTCATCTCTGAAATAGTGTAATACAGGAGAGGTTAAACAAGACTTTTAGTTTGCATTATCCAAAGTGTAAGAATGCAACATTTGCTTGGCTATGAACAGGATTGTCAATCTTGAATTTTATATTTATATTTATAAAGTGGGACTTGAGCATACAACCTTCTGAGCCTGAGATGAAAGTGCAAAAATCATGAGACCAGTAGAAAAAGATTACTGTTGCTTACTTGAAGGTTACGCTAAACCTTCTTCTCTGAAGTAACTCTCTCCTTTGTTGCATAGGTTGGTAGGATAAATCGTCACTGCAAATTTCACCCACGTGTTGATGTTAATGATTCATTCTGGTGGGAGCTGATGGGAATGTGGGATTTAATGCAAGTTTGGTGTAATGGGTAGTTTAGGGTTAGCACAGACTTGACGAGCCATGAATCCTGTTTCTCACTATGACTCTATGACTGCTATGTATCATATTGAATGTTTCTCCTGGTAATCAAAACTCTGAGTTTGACGCACATTCCGGTACACTTGACTCATTTACCAAAATATATTGACAACTCTGAAATGGTTTACACTGAACTGAATTATTCATTGGTTCTTTAGCACATGTTCCTGCACTTATATTAGTGTTAATTGCCAGAATCCCTGTTAAATGTTTGTTAATTGAGCACAATTATTCACAATATCATTCTTAATTATTTTATATTTTTCTTATCTGATCAGCTTGACATGTGTTAAACTGAATACTCCACTGTACCACCAAACATCCTACAAATGTAATGACATTCTCTTTGCACTGCTCTTTGGGCATAAACGAAATGCATCACCGTAAATCTAATTAAACAGCTCGTTTTTTTAATTTCCAGGCACAAGTTAAATAAATACTGGGAGAGCAAGGGCAGATCAGAAGCTAGCTATTCTATGGCAAACCATTCATTTGTAACTCTCCATAGCATCTGAACAAGCTATAATATATGCATTGCAACTGCAGTTCCAACAACACTCAAAAAAGTTGGTATCATCCAAGACAAAGCAGCCTTTGTGATTACCACCACTTACACAACTGTTCACTGTTCCTACCAGTAGCATATCATGGCAATAAGTACCATGAAGAAAGTCTACACATCATATCTTATCTTATCATATCTTATCAATGCTACTTCTTCAGAATATCCCTAACTTGTGATCTCTTCTACCAAGAAGCACAAGGACAGCAGGTTCATGGAAAAACCAACACATGCAGAACACAAGTATGATTTTCAAAAGGCCTTTAATAAGGTGTCGCACGTGAGGCTGCTAAAGAAACTGAGAGCCCATGGTATCAGAGGGAAGATACTAGCATGGAGAGCAGGTTGGCTGGACGGCAGACGGCAGAGAGTGGCAAAAAAGGGGGCTTTTTCTGGTTGGCTGCCAGTGACTAACGGTGTTCTGCAGGGGGTCGGTGCTGGGGCCACTACTCTTCACATTGTATATCAATAATTTGAACGAGGGAATTGAAGGCTGTGTGGCCAGGTTTGCAGATGATATGAGGATATGTGAAGGGGCAGGTAGTGTAGAGAAAGCAAGGACTCTGCAGAAGGACTTGTAATGTTGGGGCTTTATATGGCACTCGTCAGGCCGCATTTGGAGTATTGTGAGTAGTTTTGGGCCCCATATCTGAGGCACGGTGTATTGGTGTTGGAGAGGCCCAGCCGAGGTTTACAAGAATGATTCCAGGAATGATTGGGTTAACATTTGAAGAGAGTTTGACGGCACTGGGCTTGTACTCGCTAGAGTTTAGAAGAAGAAGGGGGGACCTCATTGAAACTTACCGAATAGTGAAAGGCCTGGATTGAGTGGATGTGGAGAGGATGTTTCCACTAATGGGAGAGTCTAGGAACAGAGGCCGTAGACTAACAATAAAGGTTTCAAAGGTCTTTTATCGTCACATATACCAATTAAGGTACAGTGATTTACGAATTACCTTACAGCCATACGAAAAAAATGCAACGTCACACAAATACATAAAAGTTAACAAAAACATCCACCACAGTGGATTCCCCACATTCCTCACTGTGATAGAAGGCAAAAAAGTCCAATCTTCTTCCTCTTTATTTCTTCCGCGGTCAG